>NW_014557992.1:0-17083 GCF_001313825.1 Dinoponera quadriceps | reverse complement strand
AAAGACATATATATATATATATATATATATATATATATATATAATATAAATATTTTATATAAAGAACTGTATATATATTTTTTAGTAAAATATAATTGTTCGTACAAAAATATATCGATATAGTTGGTCTGTTTTTTTTATAATTATACTGCTGAACTAGTGCAGCAATAAAGAACAGACCAAGAGTTTCTCTCCGCCCGCTCTCCAGGTAAGGTTAGGTTAGATTAGGTCGCCGTAAATGTCGAGGAGTACATATATCGAATGAAAGTATGTATTTATACTAAATATAACAATTCTCCACAAACCGATAAATAAGTAATGCACAACACAACTTTAGCAAACATGATCTATGTTATATAAATGATTCTTTCGAAATCTTAGCTTAATACGCGTATATTAAAGCAGAAAATGATCGAAAATAGAGCTTTGTAAGATTTGAGGTTATAGATGTTACGAGATTATCATAGAGAATAAGAAAAAGTGAAGCGTTTGGAAAAAAGTATTGTTAATGTATATTATTCATAGGAGGATATCATTGTATATTGATAAATTGTTGAAGACGACATTATGAGTGTTGATTTGGGAGAGCTCTCGCATGATACAAACTTGGTTAATAAGTTGCAACAATTTAGTGACGCGGCATTCAGAATACAGGATATGGTTGAATTGGTTAATAATCCGGCGTTATATGATAAACTTTCAAGACCAGACAAGATCAAATATAATTTATTGCTATCCTTCAGCCTTAACAGTTTATTTTGGATGTATCTACGTGCTGAAGGTAAGCATATAAAGACTGAAATTTCAGAATCTTTTGAGAAAATTTCAAATGATTTGCGTTAATTGTTAAATTATTTCTGTCTATTGTAGGAATTGATCCATCAAAGCACCCCATCAGATCACAGCATGAGCGGTTGAAGAAAGCGATGATAAGAGCAAAGCAGATTGAAGATAGGAATACAATTATGCCACATGTAGACAAAGAAGCTGCTAAAAGATTTGTCAGAAGTGGCTTGTGGGAACCGAAGCAAAAGAGACTCAAGAGAGACAATGGAAAACAAACTGAAATGTCTTAGGATTATTTACATAAATCTAGTCGCCTATATAAATAAGTTCTGTTATATTTTTGCACTAATGGAATAAAGGATTTTTAGGTGTCTTCTATATCTATAAATCTATATTTATATTTATATAACTGTAACATCTCTATGTAGGTGGGTACAAATTTTGTTTGTACAATTTAAAATGTACAACCACATTCACTTCATATTTTGATATTACTTTGAAACGATTTATTTGAAGATTAATTTATTTGACAATACTTTTAAAGCGTAAACAATTAAGATTATCATTAAGAATTTAATATTTACTTGCGGAATTTGATTATAATTTTAAAGACTTGGAAAACTTCGATTTTTTCAAACTTTTCGCGATTTCTTTCTGTCTATTTCCATGGATGAATGGAAAAATTGGGAAAACGAATTTTTCATTTTCCACGGATTTTTTGTTTTTCCGAAAAAATGAGAGAAAGCAGTTTTTGTAACTATAATTTTGACATATTTTTGTACACATTGGCCAACGTATGGATGAAGAAATAACTATTACCACTTAGAATATCTTCGAAAAAGAAAAATATTTGATTAACCACTAGATAAAGATAAGAATATTTATACTTACAGAAAGTGTCCGAAGTGATGACCATTGTTATCGATGCAAGTTCTGAATACGTGCACGAATAGTTACGAATAATTCAATCGAATCGAGCCCCAGAGCAGGACGTTTACTTTGCGACTAATGGAAGCTTTCTGAGCTGAGATTGAATTATTCTTTTGGATATAGAGGAATAATCCAATCTCAGTACAGAAAATGTCCGACAGTTGTAACTGGCCATTACGGTTGTGAACTTGGCTATTATTCCTTCAGACAAGTCTCTTGTCTGATATCGTGAAGTGACCTTTCCTAAATTTATACGATCGCGCTAAACGTAACGCCACAGCATGACGCCGTGACGTGGCGCTCGCAACGGCGCAGCGCTGCAATCACAACGGCGAGAGGGAGCGTCCGTGCCGTCAATGTTGTAGACCCCTATTACGATCTCGTGGCGCGCAGGCGCAGCAAGACCTTCTGGTTAGAGTATCCATTTTGATCACATGTGAGTATTCCGAGCTTCTTGCTTTCGGCGTCGACTAATGGTGCTAATTGCCCGTGCGAACGGCGAAACATTGAAAATACGTGGGTGAATGTCGGGCCGGTTCGTATACGCGCAGCTACGGCACGCCGGCACGCGCCAGGGTGATCCGTAACACGGCCGACGATCACCGTGCGGTCCGCGCTGGCAATGTGGCTCGCTCGCGTTCGTACCTGTCCGTATGCGTTTTCCCGATCGCGTGGAAATACGCCGTGGACGACGACGACGGCAAGCAGAGAGCGTTCCGACGCCCGTCCCAGATGTATCGGTCGCGGGCGTCCACGCGCCGCCACCGCTCTCGCGCTTTCCCCGTCCTCGTCGTGCACGAGGCATCTTTGGTTAGTCGCGCTTCGACCCGTTCCGACATCTCTCGCCCGAACTCCCTACGATGACGCGCCACGTGGTCACCCTGTTCGTCCGGGTGCCGGCATACACGTTGTGATGTCTCCGCGGCTCTCGAGTGGCCGTATACTGTGCGCTACTGACGGTCACGCGAACGCTGCTACGTGCGAATATGCGCAATATACAGATATCCCGTAGAAACGAGAACTTCGCGTTCGGTTGACGCGACTTTTTTTGGAGTTAATACGAACACGGGTTTCGCTCATTGGCTAGGCAGCTATCGGCTCGTACGACCCAAAATTCGTTTTGGCTATAATAACGTTGTCTATTACATTGAATATAGTATAGTACTACTAAAGCACTAAAGAGGAACAAAGTTCTAATAAAATCTTTGTCACTGTGCCATTAGCATTATTGCAAGTCACTTTAGGTATCCTGCTATGATTTTAAGATCATTGTTACTCGGAAGAGATTGTAACTTGTAACATCTAGAACTATTTGCAAACTTGTGCCTTTACTTTGTGCAGACAACTTTAAGTCAACAATGGCAGACATCGAGGATACTCACTTCGAGACTGGAGACTCTGGTGCCTCCGTGACCTATCCTATGCAATGCTCAGCATTGCGCAAAAATGGGTTTGTTATGTTAAAGTCTCGTCCATGCAAGATAGTAGAAATGTCTACTTCTAAGACTGGCAAGCACGGTCACGCCAAGGTCCATTTAGTGGGTATCGATATATTTACTTCAAAGAAATACGAAGATATCTGTCCTTCTACACACAATATGGATGTGCCGTTTGTCAAGCGGGAAGACTATCAGGTAACATAGTTCTTTGTCTCCTGCAGAAGAACGTGTTTCTATGATTGTGAATAATTATAGCATATCCAACCTGTAGAAGTAACTTCACGATGAAAGCCAATCGAAGATACTGGCTTTCAAGCATCTCTATTATTTTTTTGTTCTTTGTTCAGGTGTCCCTTTTTATTTTGATATCTTATGATTCCAATACATATACATTTAATACGAAAGATATTAGAAAAAAATTTAAAGCCGAGGATAGTTCTTTTTTATTCAATATTCAATTATGCTCTTAACATACAATACTGAAAAATATTGCAATTGTTTTGTATTTAGCTGACAGATATATCTGACGATGGCTATCTCTGCCTGATGGCTGATAATGGGGAATTGCGTGAAGATCTCAAAATACCCGATGGTGAATTGGGAACACAATTGCGTGCTGATTATGAGGCTGGAAAAGAGTTACTTGTAAGTAAATTTTTATCTACTTAAGCAACCATACATGCAATTTGTCAATATTATTTCATTTAATATTATTGCATATGTTACGTTGTGCTTCCAAGACACAATTGAAGATACAATTGAAAATATTGTTGAGTTGTACAGGAATATACAAGAAATATGTATATTAACAATTTATATTACTCCAAAATTATTCTATTATATTAAAAAAATATATAATCTTTTGACAGTTATATTATTATAACAATTATAATTTAGTTATCAATCGATTTGAACAATATTATTATAGTTTCTAAAACTTTTGAGATAAAACTATGTTTTTGCTATAAATATATATTGGCCCAACTTAGAAACGGCCACAAAGACTAATTCGAATAGTTTGTTATTCAGTCATGAGTTTACTTGACCTTGAAACTGTTTTTTTTTCCTTTTTTCTCCTGACATTTTTCTCAGAAGAGAATTATTCCCATTAACATTTATTTTCATATTGATCGCAGAAATTGATTGCTTGCTTATTCGTCGAAAAATCTTTCATTTTGCATTTTCATACATATCTACATTCATGTTAATAAGTTCATGTATTTTTTTTAGTGCACTGTATTGAAGGCGTGCGGCGAGGAGGTAGTAATCGCCATTAAAAACAACACCTCCCTCGACAAATAATTGTGTTCAGCCTGAAGATTACGACGACAAAAAGCCCAACACACATTCGAGCAAATACCACCCGCTTAGTCAATCAATCGACACCTTTACCATTGGTCAACCAGGATAAACAACAACAATAACAACCAAAAAACATACAGGAAGATGATGAAGAGAGTGGGAGAGTATAAGAGAGCAAGAGAGGGAGAGAAAGAAAAAGAGCGCTTGAGAGAGAGAGAAAGAGAGGGAGAGAGAGAGAGGGAGAGAGAGAGAAAAAAGAGAGGAAGGTGGAGAAAGCAAAACGGGCTAGCAGTTCCACACATAACAACAGCAACGCGCAGATACGAGAAGCGACTTTTATCAAAGTATAACACCCGCTTACTTAATTATTATTCAACAATAATTAAAATAAATCCGGAAAAGCGAAAACTATAGCAAAAACTATAGGTGACACGCACACTCAGTTACATATACCTACTTATCTACCTACACATGACATCCTAAAAACAAATAGACATACGCGTGTGCGTTTTATGCGCACACTCGCATGAACACACACACATACACACACGTTCACTCTTACACACATCCATTCACACACGCGTTGTTTGTTATACAAGAAAGTGGCGACAACTTTTCAACAGAGAGTTGATTGAGAAATAAAAACTGAGAAAGCCTTGACACATCCTGGATCTTTTTTTTTTTTAAAGAATAGAGAGAGAAAGAAATTATTTACAACAGCTTTGTAACTTATTACACTTATATGTATGAATGAGAGAGTACGTGAAAGAATGAAAGATGCAGAGAGAAAGAGAGAAAGAAAGAGAGCAAGAGAAAATTGTTGGAGACCAATACGAAGAGGTCGTGGGAAAAGGACTGCGAGTCCTTTAAGCGCGCGCGGAACAATTTTTCATGGGATGCTGGCGATGCCCGACACGAAGCAGCTCACTTCAAGCATCTTTCCCATATAACGATCGATTCATAAAGATTAGACAAGACTGGAGTTACACTACACAAAATTTCTACAGAATACCAAAATATATTTTCTTTTCTTTCAAAGAGATCTCGAGTTCTCAAGATTTGTAGGTCTAATAATATAATTGCATTAAAATTGCATTAAATATTTTGAATTTCAGCTCTCAAGAGCTATAAGGATTATGAATTATATAAGAATGATTCGTAATGCTTAAAAAATGACTTTTAGATACCTAAAGTCTCGGAAATATCGAAATCTTGAAGAATGTAACACTCTAACTTAACTAAGTTTAGGGAATCTAAATGCGAAATCAGGAAGATTGACAAGTCCAAGAGATATTCGATATCTACAAAGGCAATTCAGAGGCTTCGAGATTCTGGTATTTAAAGGTTATTGCTCGCGAAATTCAGATTCGAAATGCGCGAGGATCTTGACATTTCTTTGTATTCAACAATTGAACAATGCAAAGGCTTTGGGATTGAAGTATCTAATAGTTCGTGTGTTGGACTCGATATATAAGCATTTAAAGAACACAATAAAGAGCCCATAGGTTCTTATATAATTAAAAATTCAAGTACAATTTTTCGGTATCCGCGGATATCGAGGTGCGCAAGAATCGGGCGTTTTAGACCTCTAAATCCAAGGACGTCGAGATCTTAAGAATATCACATAGGATGACATTTCGCGCGCTTGATAGCCAATGCGACGCGATCGCGACATCGCGTTACGTTCAGTCTGTAATTGGCTTGCGAATGCTCAGACCTTATTACATTTTGTTGTAATACCTCGTTTTAATAAACATTTTTCAGAACAGGTTACACGAGCCGCCTTCAATCGACAAGATGTCTTAATTAGATGATGTAACACGTTAGAATAGACATAATAATTAGGGGATAAAAAAAGAGGAGGGCCGCGAATGGAAGATCCTTGTGTGAACTTGCAAGAGTGCGTACAGAATCTTTTCCTCACATCCTTTCCGTCTCGTGTCCTTCGTGTCATCGTTTGTATAAAAAGAAAATTGTTCCGGAAGTGCAGTCTGAATGATTAGGAATAATTATAAGCAGATAATTAATTACGAGAGTGTAATCACAGTTATCACTGGAAGGTATACGTTCTTTCTCCCTAATAAGAATTCATAGACCTTGAATTTGCTCGATTTGGTGTCCTCGCGATATTCACATCCTGTATTTCCGCCAAAACTTGGTTTATTTTTTAGTACAACAGAGCGCTGCAGATTTTTTCTTCTAAGTTTAAATTTCCTACGATGAAACATTCAGGTCGTTTTCATATAATTTGTTGTAAAATTCCGAAATATTTTTTTTTTCAAGAATCAGGATTGTCGCTCCGGATATATGTTCCCGGCGATTAAAAATCCTTAAAAAGTTTCCTTAGTTAACAATTGAACAATATGAAGGCTCCAAATTACTAAATATACGTATGTGTGAATTTCGCATACATCAGTAATAATAACTGTTATCTTCACATCCTGTCTCCGAATGTCTGATATATATATGTATATATATATATATATCTTGCAAAAGATCCCCTGTTCTTATATAAGCCCCCTCTTTATCAAACACAAGGGGATCCGAAATAACGCGCCTTCCTTGATGACTTTGATCTTTTGCGACGACGATTAAAATCGAAAACTCATCTATTATAATCTAAATGAAATATCGACTAATTAATTAATACAAGAAATAAATCAGCGTCTGTATTCTATGTGTGCTATGTTGGACCAGGCTCATAATTCTTACGATTGTTAATCACAATCGAAAGGGGAGGCACACACACACACATCAGTATGAAAGAAATATAGACATAGTGGAAAGAGAATATTCACACACAGAAGCGTTTCACGGTGACGTCCTTCTTTTAGTCCTTTCTTAGACTGACTTGCCCACACACTGCCATCATTCAGATTTGCAAAACTGAGTTTGATTAAATCATTAAGTTGATCCGTGTTATTAGTAGACTCGTGAAAGAGGGATAAATTGTGAGTAATGATCAGTAGTGTAATTCAAGTGTGAAAAAAGGCACTAACGTAAAAAGAAAATAAAAAGAAGACCGCTTTTCTTTCTTCGTTTATGTACTTATAAATTTTGTGCTCGGTACTTTTGCGTCTCTATATTATTATGAGAAGTAATCTAAGCGCCCATGGATCCTAGGATATATAAGATTCTCAATGTGTGTATATGGTTGCGCAGACGCTTAAAGGCTCCAAGGATTTATAGTACCAAATGACTAAACTATCAACGTCATCTTACGTACAGAAAATTAAATTCTGAAAAAAATTCTGAAAATGAATGAGAATGAAAAGGAAGTCCTCAGTTCATCTGTCGTTTTAGAGGAGAAAAAAATTTGTGGTACTGGCGATCTTTGGGGTCCAAAAACCTATTAGTTCAAGAATTTGTAATATCAAAGACCTATGGCATTATCACGCCATGCATAATCTTGTGAGAGAAGTTCCGATAATAAAGAGAACCGTGATACCCAGGATCTGTGGTTTCGTGAAGATCCATGGTACCAACAGATTTTTGTACTTATGAAAAAAAAGTTTAATACAAACGAATAAACTTTAATTTTAAAATTTTTATTTGCGCACTATATATGGATTCATTATTATAACAAATGCAAAATGCTCTTCTTTTGGACTTTTTACGTAAATAAATCGTTTTATACTGTTCCTCAGAATTAGTTAGTTGTGGCTCGAGTCAATTCCAAACAGTATAAACGGGTAATGTCCTTTAATTAAATGCGTTATTTCACAAAATCTCAATAGTTTATCGCAAAAGTTATATCGCTCTCTTCATCATATTTAACGGACATTAATATAAATGATGAGAATTTCTATGTGAAACTTTTCAAGTTCTCACATTTACACGAAGGGTAAACCTTTCGTTACAACAATTGCGACGCGTTACATTCGTTTTACAACTTTACATTTCAGCGCTTAATTGCGCGCTTTCAAATTTAATCCTAAACAGTATAAGAGGAATATTAATACGCTTTTCAAAATAATTCGTAATTTTCGTAAGATTACGAAAACGTTAGATTGCTATTTTTTCATGATTATCAAATTTAACAAACTGAAAGAGGATTAAATTGCTAGATGTGCTCTTTTTAAGGTCTCCTCACGTAGTAAACGTTAGACTACAATATTACAACTCACTTTTGCACTTTACATTTTTTTTTATTTAATTTATCATTCTAAAACGCGTTGCACCTTTCCCGCATATTTACAATAAACTCTATTTCACTCGAAATTAAACAAAGAAAAATATTTCATACTGTTTAGGTTTAATCAACGCGTTTGTGTTATTCATATCTCCGGGCAACAAAGCGCAGGAAGTAATAAGTGTCACGTTTCGTTCGTGAAGATCGACCACAATGATTCCAAGGATTCGCAAGTTCTGTGGATGCAATCTGGCCTTAAGACCCAGGTGGCAGCATTTAAGACTCCCAAAGGCCCAAGAAAATCTCAAAGCCTTTTCGGGAAAGAAGTTCTCGAAGAAGATCGCCGCAAAAAGAACCCAGAATCTCCAGGAATCCAAAGATTCCATGGATTTCAAGAATATAAAGATGTCTGTGAAAATACAAAGATCCCAAGCAAGGTTGAAGAGGATCCAAAAATACCATGAAGTCTATTCATAATCATAATCAAAGCTCTCTTGCTGCTGCTGCTGTTGCTGCTCGCAAGATCAATTGTTGGCGTTTCGCCTCTGTAATGCGGCCGCGAGATCCTGCCTGAGTGCAGCCTGCTGTCTTTGATCGGCCAAAGACTGCACTGATCGCAGTCCATTCACAATATCTTTCGTCTTGCCAAAGTAGATTTCATTCAGCGTGTTGCGTATCTTGTTCTCCATATCCTCGACCATTCTGCCGATGTTGGCGATATGTGGGGATGTCTCACTGATCTGAGCATCCTGCTCCACCTGCGATTACGTGCGTGCTATACACGGAGCAATTCAACATCGAACGTTGCGACTTTATACGCAATTTCTATCAATTTGATAAGCTTTTACTTCAACATGAAACTGCTAATTTCAACCTAATTCTACTTTGATACAAATTTAAGAGAGAGAACAAACCGAATGAATAGATGATACAAGACACGACGCTTGGAAGAGAGCGAAAAATGTTACATAATCAAATATTGTAAACGGTTCTGAGAGCTTACCTGGCGCGTTAGACTGCCACCCAAATTCATCGTACCAGAGCCGTGCTTATTGGTCTGCAACCATAGCATAGCTGTCGATGTGAGTTTGTAGTGAGCTGTACGTCCCGTGGACTTTTCTTGCACCTCCACGACGTGTATAGAGTCCCAGCAGCCTTTGATCTTCTTGGAACCGTCGCCGGCCTTCTTGATTAGGATCACCGCCGCAAAACCATGATCTAAATCCCATAAATATACCGAAGAAACGCCACCTTCGAAGTAGAGTTCTCGGTACTGATCAAAGGCATGGTTGGCGTCTATTTCAAGTTTTCTCAACCGCTCAGAAGGCATCGAGCCATCTTCTAATGGTGGATCATAAGTGTTGCTCCAAGGAGATCTATAAGATATTGCATGTTCGTATAAAGACTTTATTTTCCTCTCTTGCATTGCCAAGTATTCCAAATGCCTATTTGGAACAAACCTGTATGAATCTCCGTCTCTATTGTAGTCACAGAGAAGATAATCCTTGCCAGACTCCTTATCCTTGGCAATTTTTAATGGTTGGTCTACCGAGGATAACAGATCCTCGCACAGGGAAGGGACCAAGTCAATCAGATCGCTCAGATTCTTCTCAATCTGTTGCGGTGGCAATCTCCGCATCAAATCCAGTGCACAATCCATTTGCTGCTCTGTCTAAAAGAAATTTAACAGCTGAGAGATCAAAGTAGAACACTGTATCTGATCTGTGACTGTCCCCGTTTTTCTCACAAAGCAATTTTAACATTTATTGCGGTATTGTGAGAAGGAAGGGGGCGGTAATAGATAGGAGAAGGATGACACTATTGTCAAATACATGAAATGTCAGATGTAAAACGACTTATTTACAAGTATATACGGTGTACAAGAGAGTAGAAGATAAGAGCAGGATATTCGAGATGTCTCACCATAGTGCTCCGATGTGAATTGGTTATAATAGGCCGACGAACATGAAAACCTCGTTAGTCGATGTCGACAATTGGAATAAACGTGAAACGCGTTTAACAGCCACTACCTCGCTGGGATTTTCTCTAAAATAAGGGAAACGGGCATTTAAAGGGTGTGTCGTGGTGCGAGCAGCGATTGGCTCATCGCTGGCTGTGCCTCCAAGAAGAGCGAGGTTAACTGTCCGCGTCGCAGGATGGCCAAACTGACGTGTAAGTTCAAGCTGACGTTGTCGAACGTGCGGATTGGCCGATTGAGCGGGGAAGTCGCTGAGTGGTGGCGAAAAAAAATCTCGGACACGTTTGATTCGGCTGCACCTTGTGCGCTCGATTATTCCTCGTTCCTTCTTCCGCCAACGCGTGAAACACACAGGTCCGTTCCTCCTGACTGTTTCATGCCATCGCGAAAGTGCTGGCAGAGAGTGCAGTTAGAACGAACTGGCCCTTTATCTGTGGATTTCTTTCGAACAAACGCATCGTGTGTAGACGTTGGCGCGCATCGTGACTCAGAGCTGTGCCTAAGATAGTGATAAATGTGACGTAAGTGTGAAAGATTAAACGTACCAATTGATAAGTGGCAGATCATAGAATGAAAGTGAATTAACTGACGAGAAAATAATTTTGGATATTTCTCAATCGACAGGCATAATATACGAATATCTAGACACGATACATTTGTCCTGGAATACGTCAGTGACGGAAGCGAAGGCATTTATAACGTTTAGTGTACCTCTCCCTCTCTCTTTCTCTCTCTTGCTCGCATTCTTCTCTTTGATATAACGTTACCTATCAGGAGCCTACTATTTTTCGTATCCTACGATCGTGCACTAGGAACTTTTGCGACAAGTACAAACACACGCGCACATGATCTCCTTTGGAGAGATCTCCTCCTAATCGTGGAAATGCATCTCTCAATGCGGACTCATTATTATTGAATCATCACCATTCAACTCCAATATGCTCGAGTATTGGGGCATGAAATTTATATATATTATTAGACAGTATTAAACAGGGTACAAGAAACAGTATATAAAACAGTATTAAACAGTGTTTTAATATATATATATGTGTACACGTATATGCACACATACACATACATGATATATCTACTCGGTTTTAAGTCGTTTTAAAGTGTTTGGGTACATTGCGTCTTGACACGATGGCAAATGTGTGCGAATTTGCGCAAATAATCCCGCAGTGAGATGATAGTGAATGTGCGTTTTATCACGAGTGATCAAAGGTGACAGCGATATCACGAGCAAATCTGGCCTCCTCTTAGTATTCATAATCTTTGAATTATCATAAACACACGAGAATGGGTGTTGGTCTTAAACCATTGGAATTTACGGATTGTTTAACCGACAGTCCGTATTTCCGCGAGAATCTTCATTATCACGAGCGCGAATTGGAAAAGACCAGTCAACAGATCAAACGTCTCGTTAAAGAGGTCAAAGATTTATTGTTAGCCGCAAAAAGTGAGTTCTGCAAAACATCTATATTTTTTTGTCTTTACTTTCCTCAACAAGATACAAACCTGTTGCGTGTATGTTCATATTTATCAAATTGCTAAGTAAGTGATATAAATATCCCGTCAGATTTGTCCAGAGCTCAAAGAGCCTTTTCCAAAACGTTACAAAACTTCAGTTTTGAATGTATCGGCGAGAGCCAAACTGAGGATGAAACCCACATATCTCAAAGTTTAAAAGAATTTGGAAAACTTATAGCATCTATAGAAGATGAAAGAGATCGCATGGTATGTAATACTTTAAATGTTTGTATATAATTAAAATAACTAAATACTGCGTGCATTACTATTATAATTTTTGATAATCTATCTTGTATTTACCAACATGACATTTTTATACAGCTGGGACGAGCACATGACCAGATTATATTGCCTCTGGAAAATTTTAGGAAAGAACATATCGGAGGAGTCAAGGTAACATCATTCATTAGTATTTACTTTACAGTATTTTATTTAATTTTTATAGCTACATTCTATTTAAAATATGGTTGACAAAATTTTAATCATCTTCGGTAATTTATCTCCTTTTCAGGATGGTAAAAAGAAATTTGAGAAACAGACAATCAAATTTTGTCAGAGTCAAGAACGTTACTTGAATTTATCTACTAAAAAACAAGACAACGTACTGCAAGAGGTATATCTCAAAATAAAAGAAAACTTAGAATTGTTCTGTTGACAATTTTATTAGGTTTATGTGAAAAATTAGAACTTTGCGTTAGTTAATATTGTATATGCATGTGCGTACGTAGGCTGATGCAACATTGGAGATGGCTGAAAGACACTTCTCTCAAGCTAGCCTAGAATATGTATTTCTATTGCAAGAGGTTCAAGAGCGGAAAAAATTTGAATTTGTTGAAACGGTAATGGAGAGTAATGGAGTAATCAACTTCTGTGTGTGCATATGCAAATTGCAAATCAATACAACGCAACTTAACATGTTCTAGTTATTGGGATTTATGTTTGGATGGCTGACATTCTATCATCAAGGCCACGAGGTTGCAAAAGATTTTAAACCTTATATGACAGAGTTACAGTTAAAGATACAGAAGGTTGGTGGTCAGTTTTTTCATAACGTTTCTAACTGCTTAAACACATACACATATTGAGTAATATTGAAGAGAAATTTTATCTGGTCGGTATACACTTATGTCAAGTTAATACATGTGATAATAATCATAGAGAATTATTATTAACGCGTGCTATTGCTGTGTGTTTGAAGAAAATCGTGTCGAGCACCACTAACATGTAGATACACGTTTGCTCTACTACAGTATCTCTAATATTGCTGAGATCTCTTTTCGTTTCTGGCTTCTAGCTGGCCAATATCGCACGTTATAAGAAAAATGAGTTAACAACTTACAAATTTTGCTAATTAATTAGAAGTTAGTTTTCGTAGTGTATTCAAGAAACAATGACATGGATTTCTGCAAAGCGTGCGCACACGCAATCGCTGATAATGCAGCTCTATCTTAAAATTATATCTTATATCGAAAAACAACATTTATAATGAAGTACGTATCATTAAACATTTGATAACTCTCTCGAGTTACGAGATTATGACTCATTACATTCCGCGCGTAATATTCTCGACTAAAAATTACCGTAAACACCACGATAGGATCGGTAACAGCATGGATAAGAGCTTACTAATTACGATTTTTTATTTGTGTGTGTGCGTGTGTTTCGCAAGACTAGAGAGAATTTCCTTGCTACCCGGGCTAAAACTGAATCACTTATGAATAAAATGAAGGACATGAAAAAGGTACGTTTCTCTCATAGATGTTTTTGTATCTTTTTTTAATCAATCAATTAATTACTTTGCCGCGTAAATTTTCTCAAGGTATAGGTATTCTTAGAAATATGAATGATGTAGTTACTTAGAAACACATGTTTTATAATTTAATGAAAACTAGTTTATCGCGTAGACCAAAAGAGGAATATATATATTGTATATACAAATAGCTATTTCCATGAATTTTTCTGCTATGCCATATTATAATGTAATTTATACAATTTGATAATTATTGTATAAAGTACGTATTTTATATTTATCTATAATCGTCTTTCTTTAGTCGGCAGTGGAAACCGGTCTGAATAAACTGCATTCCCGCGAAGGCTATTTGTTCTTAATGGAAAAAAGTAAGTTCGTTTCTTTTTCTATAAGTATAAGATTTTCATGGTAAAAACTAATCGTGTCTCTCTCTCTCTCTCTCTCTCTCTCTCTCTCTCTCTCTCTCGTGCGCGCGATGTTTAAGTAATCTTAACATAAAGTTCTTTCCTCTTATATGCTGTATTATAATTAATTATTATATATTGCTAAAAATGATGCGTTATTTGCAGAAGCCTTTGGTACAACATGGACAAAACAGTATTGCACATATCAGAAGGATAAGAAAGAGTTCACTATGATTCCTTACAATCAACTCACAGGGAAATTTGTAAGTACGAAGGCGGAAGAGCAATTGTTAATATGTATAATGTACCAAAGGGGGGAGAAAGAGAGATATATATATCTCATAAGTGACTTTCAATATTTCTTTAACAGAGTAATAAGGAAACCTTCATCCTAGCATCTTGTATACGTCGAACATCAGATACTATAGAAAAAAGATTTTGCTTCGACGTCACAGCTATTGATAAGTGAGTTTACTTCTACTACTTTCCATAGTACATTTATTTTTAGTATTTATATCTTTAAAGAAAAATAACCAAAAAAATTGCTTGCAAAATCTACGATTATCTATTTTTTAAATAGACATATAATTACTTAATATGTACCTTACTATGAGTACTTCGTTTTAAACCATATCAGCGGAAAATGATTATGAATTTCATCTTTCCAATCTTTTCCAGGCCCAATATAACCTACACGTTCCAAGCGCTTTCGGAGGAGGATAGGAAATTATGGATGGATGCCATGGATGGAAAAGAACCCGTGAGTACGAGGTCTGGCTATTAAATAACGAGACTGCGCATGCAGAAGTCGTCCTAGAGGGGTAGGGGGGGAAACGAATGCAGCGTTGGATAGGTGGAAGTGTCTACTATTCCAGTACGAAACCTCGTTTTTGTCGCTGTAGTAGTATTTTTTCTATAGAGGTTAGAAACGAACGTGTTTTTTTCTCGCGCCGATAACAATGTGTGACGAAAAACACGAGCAACGGATCAATGTGAAATTTCTCGTTAAATTAAAAAAAACTCCGACTGAGTGCTATAACTTGTTGAAAGAGGCCTATGGTGAGAATTCTCTATCTCGTGCGCGTGTCCTCCTGCATCCCCAAGAATGAAAAAAGCAAGGATGTCGAAATCAAAATTTAAAGCCATGCTAATCGTTTTTTTCAACATTAACGGTATCGTGATGACCGAATGGGTTCCAGAGGGTCAAACTGTAAACCAAACTTACTATTTGAAAGTTTTGGCAACACTGCGAGAGCGAGTTCGTAAGAAACGGCCGGAGTTGTGGAAAAACAAGTCGTGGATTTTGCACCAGGCAATGCACCTGCGTTAACCCATAACGCGCTGTCTGTGAAGCGTTATTTAGCCGCTAGAGGCACTCCAGTGCTCGAACACGCGCCGTATTCGCCCTGTGACTTTTTCCTGTTTCCAAAGATCAAGTCTGTCTTAACACTAGATTTACGGACTGAGCCAATTTGACTTATTAAAAATTGGATTACTATATTATATAAAACTTAAATATTATTTTTTAAAAACATATGTTGGTTTTTAGTTACGTAATGAAATATATGTAAATGTTGATTCCTCTCCCGCGCAGACCCCTTCATTTCGCATTATCGAATGTGGTATACCTATTTTTACGGTTGTGAGCCAATTTGACTCATAAAATGATTTAATAGTTAATCGCATAACACATGAAATTTATAGCTTACATCAGGCCTGGGCAAGTTGCGGCTTGCAAGCCGCACGTCATTTGTTTCTCCTCTAATTTGTCTCTCCTCACATATAATGTTTGTGTGTGTGAGAGCCATCCTCACTTGTTTTCGCTACTCCGCTACATTATCTTTCTTTTCTACCCACTTCTGTCATCAGTTCAATTTATACATCGCGTGTGAACAGAGCATTTTTAGTGAAATAATATAATTTTATAAAATCCATTTTTTGCAACAAAAATTTGATCCACAAAGGTAATTTTGTAATTTATTTGTAAAAGGTATCACAATTGATATTTATTTTACATCTGGTTATCTAGGGTTGCTATTATGGGAAAATATCAGAAAAATTTGCTTTTGTTGAAAAAACTAATCAAAATAAAAAATGACCAATCAGATAATGAGTCGGATGCAACTGATGTGGAACTATGTGATAACGAAATTGAAATAGAGGAGGAAGCCAATAGAATTGAATTTTCGAGCAATGAAGATGATCTTCGTTATATAGCTCCTAGCAAAAAGAGAGCCAGGGTTATTTCTGATTCTGAAACCGAAAATGATTTAGACGCTATCGATACATCTTGTAATAAAGAAATTTCAACCGAAAAAGCTGCTGATGGGACTTTATAGGAAACTTTATAGGAAACATTGAAAAAAGGTAGAACTGTAGGTAGATTACCGGGTTATACCATATTCAAAGGACGTCTCAGGTCCAACCGCCTATGCTAAAAGGCATATTATGTNTATTATGCTTGGTTCGGTAAGTAGCGCTTTCAATTTCATAATTGACAAAGGTATGATGGAATATATAAAATCATGTACCGAACTCGAAGCTCGTAAAGTTTTGAATAAGGAACGGTTACAAAATCACAATTATGGGCCTTTGTAGCAATTTTGTATGCTAGAGGAGCATATGAGGCAAAAAATTTAAAGTGTTCATATTTGTGGTCTACGAAGTGGGGTCCGGCTTTTTTCTCCCAAACAATGTCTAGAGATAAATTTATAGACATACTTCGGTTCATACGTTTTGATAAACAAAATGAACGCAGTGAAAGACTGAAAACAGACAAATTTACCTTGATTTCAAAAATATGGGATAAATTTATAGAGAATAGCCGGGTTTGTT
>NW_014557991.1:0-5991 GCF_001313825.1 Dinoponera quadriceps | reverse complement strand
ATAACGTATTTATTTCGAAATATTGATAAAATTAATATTTTTTACCTTTTTTTATGTTACCAAGCTAGATGCAAATGTGTTTCAACTGATAATATATTCAATTGAACAATGTTATGTTGTATACGAGTAAAACTTGTTTATACATGTTTACACGGCTTTTCCACAAAGATTATGTAAAATACCAAGAAACATGTTTTTTACAAAACTGTAACAAAAATAATAATTGAATAAAAAACAAATATTCAATGATATATGTAAAAAAATATTAATATTAAAAATAACTTCAAACACACACGTAGAGATATGCACTAATAAATTTGTACTTGCAACAGCTACGGCTATCATAACAGTTACATGGAAATATTTCCAACTATTTTTCAAAGTCTGTAAGTCGGAAAATCATATTATTATATANTATTCAATTGAACAATGTTATGTTGTATACGAGTAAAACTTGTTTATACATGTTTACACGGCTTTTCCACAAAGATTATGTAAAATACCAAGAAACATGTTTTTTACAAAACTGTAACAAAAATAATAATTGAATAAAAAACAAATATTCAATGATATATGTAAAAAAATATTAATATTAAAAATAACTTCAAACACACACGTAGAGATATGCACTAATAAATTTGTACTTGCAACAGCTACGGCTATCATAACAGTTACATGGAAATATTTCCAACTATTTTTCAAAGTCTGTAAGTCGGAAAATCATATTATTATATATGGTTGGATTTGACATAAAATATATTTTTTTCTGGTAAACGAAAAATGTTAAAATTATAAAAAGAAGTAGTGAGTGGTGGGGGTTATGTTGACAATCATATCATTTTTTAAATATCTGATTATGTCATTACAAAGTACTCCTAAAACTATTTAATTTCTGTTTAGAAATTTGCATTCTCTTATACTTTTAACGATACGTGCTCCTAAAGAAAAAAAACCTATTTTTTCAAAGAAGTGTTTTGCTTTTTAAAAGTCCGTCTGGGCACATATAAAAAAATATGCGAGTAGTATGGGAACAGTCGTAGTGAGGGCGTGGCTTATTTTAGTGGTGGGGAGTAAAGTTTGGCGCCAACGGTTTTAGAGTGGGGAAAATGTTTAAGACAAATCGGAGGGGTTTGACATATTTCGCAGTAATGTGGAGGAGATATAAAGAAAATTTCTGGGGTTGAAGATATTATAGGATGCAAAGAGAAACGAACTATAACGTTGTAATCTTAATTAAAAGGGGAGGTAGATTTTTATTTAGTTTGTTAAATTTTTTTTTATTACATATTGTTCTTCGAGAGTATAACTATTGCGAGAGTGTCCAACGTCTTGAAACTAGCGTGCTGAGTACCGATTGATGGGGAAATGAAAAAGCGACTTTGGTCGGAAAAATAGGGGTAGGAAATGGATTAAGGAAACATAGAGGTGTCTGTTACGGAGCTGCAAGTATAGTTAAACATTATGATTGGAGCAATTCGTGGACAGCCATAGTTAATCGTAATGATTGGATGCTTGACCCCCACCGTTTCATCATGTATGTTGAGACGCTGGTTGGAATGTACGCGCGCGCGTTTTCGTTTTACGCTAGATAAAGGAAAAGCAGTCTCGAGTACTCGTTATACGCTGGAGTATGGATAGTATGAATAGTAGTCAGCCCTCGTTATTGTCTGTGATAAGTTGAAATTTTTAAGGGGTAAATGTATTCTTTATAACGGGTCTTCGAAGCCTTCTCCTTGAACAGAAGGTAATAAGTGTATTACATATCGTATGAAAGAAAGATTGTACTCCAATGTTCCCGAATGTTCTACAAAATTAACGCAGGGAATAGGAATGAAGAAACGTGGAATCTTATTCAGTTATAAAATTCGTTCAATACTAGATGAACGAAAGCTTTTGAATATAGTAAAATATCTAATGATGTATTTCGTAGCTAAATTACCGAAATTATACACCAATGATAAAAAGTTTGAAATTTATAGGAGCAATCCTAAACTAACAAGTTTATAGACAAATATAACTACGTTGATTATACGAGGGTGGTCCCTGAAGTACCCGACCCAACAAAGAAAACACAAAAATTTTGGAAAAAAATGTATTTATTTTTCAACATAATCTCTTTTCAGCTCTATACACTTTTCCCAGCGATGTTCAATAAGTTCGATACCCTTTTTATAATAAGAACTGTCTTGCTCCTCAAAATAGCTATTTACTGCCGATATCACTTATTCATCGTTGGAAAATCTTTGACCACTGAGCCATTTTTTCAAGTTTGGGAACAGAAAATAATCCGAAGGGGCTAAATCTGTCTAATAGGGTTCATCAGACACTCAATTGAAACATCTTCACGACACTGTTTTTGCTCGAGTGTGAGCAAACGTGGCACTCATCTTCAACATAGCTTTCTCATGTCCAAATTTTCAGATAATTTGCGATGTACCGCACTTTTTGAAATGCCTACGATGTCTGCTAGCTCGCGCACTTTCAGTCGACGATCATCCAGTACCGCTTTGTGGATTTTCTTCACTATTTCTGGAGTCGTCACCTCATTTGGTCGACCACTGCGATGCTCGTCTTGGCAGCTCGTAAGGCCTCGTTTAAACTCTACTACCCAATATTTTACTGTTGTAAACGAAGGAGCAGACTCACCCAGAGTAGAATCCAGTTCAGCTTTTATATTGGTTGGGCTGAGGCCTTTCAAATAAAAGTATTGTATCACATAACGATGACCAATTTTCTACATTTTTACAAATTCACTGAAAACGTTCACTATTGATGGCTGCCAAACAAATACTAAACAACGTGGCGTCTTTAACCTTGAAACATATGCTTTATAGATTATGTACTTTCTAATACAGTGATATTTTTCAAACTACTACCGCCATTTCTAGGTCAGGTCAAGTACTTCAGGGACCACCCTCGTAACTACCTTGATTCTTTTGAGATTACACATTTTACTTTACATTGACTCAGAAAACATTATATGCGAAAATCAAATTGATTCGCTCTAAATTTATATGTGGATTCATGAAATAATAAAGGCGAATTTAATATAAATGCATTATTTATTTTTGCAATTACAACGATTGATTGTTCTTTAATATTTTTCTTAAAATTTTTTTTAGTTGAAGTAAGGTTATTTCGAGAAACAGAATTTCAAAATAAGGGTCCAAGAAAATAAAATTTGTCAATTGTCGGCGAACGTTTCTCTCGATGTTCTCTTAGTTGCTTCAAGAGTCTGCTTCACTATGTCGTCCAAATATCGATTTGGTAAATTAAGCTTGATTTCAATGATGACAAATTTGACGCAGTCGATGATGGAGTTCAACAACATGTTTAATTGCGTACATCTATATGCGATGCAACGCACGACATTTTCGAGCCTCTCGAAAGTTACTTTCTGCACACTATTAATGGAATGTATGTTTTTTTTCTTTTCGCTGGTGGTGCTATAGCTCGCACCGAAACCGTCCTCGCGGCTGATTTTCTTTCATATTTTCCTTTGTCGGCCAGATATGATGACTCAACAATATTGTTCTTGAACCGTATGATGTGGTGAAATGAATAATCATATTATTTATGATTATTGGATCCGGAATAATTTTATCTTTCCCACATAAGTAAGAGGTCACATGATTAGAATTTTCTTGAATCTCCTTCTATGTGTTGGTATCGAAACAAATCCCCCTTCCTGTTAGTTTTATGATTACTTCGAATATCTCCGTGTTATTCGCTTGTAGTCCCAATTGCATATCTTTCTTTGTATCAAAATTTTTTAAGGCGTACGTTGTAGATAGCAACATATAATTCCCCTTTCTTACAGATTGAAGAATACCGTTGTTGGTAAACTCCGTCTACTTTTGCTCTACGCTGTTACTAGCCATTATAGATTTCTAACGAAAATTTGTTCTTAATGAATAATTTTAATACCTGACGAGAACCGTCAATATTACGTAGTATCGAAATGGAGAAGTGGAGAGTTACTGTCCGTATGACTTTAGTTATAATGGCAAGCTCATTTTAGAATACCTTCTAGAAAGATAGAAAATGTAGTGAGGTGTGGGATGCGCAGGCATATGGAAAATTTTAAGTTTTAATCCGATGAGTTTTCCAGCAAGAATATTTATAGAATTTTCCAGGATTTTCAGTGTGTAAAAACGCATAAATTTTTAATGCGATATCATGTATGCCATATCTATAAACTTATTTATTTTGGTTGGATTGATCCTATTATTCTCGAATTTTAGACAAACATAACTAAAATATTTTTAAAACTGTTATTTTACCTTGCAGTAAATTTTTTCCAAATATCTAAGTTTATATTTGAGTTATATTTCATGAGGCCATAGCTGATGCACATTTTAGATACGCATGCATTTCACCTGTTAAGAATATTTCGTTTAAGGGAGTTTGGTTTTGGACAGAATATAAAAGCGTGTGAAAAGTGTTTCTCGGTTTAAATCAGTTTTCGAAGATATAGCATTCGTATTTGATATCTCAGTCGTGCATAACACGAAGTCATGTCGCTAATTAGGAATTTAGTGCGTGAGTGCATCATCATCTGTTCCTACGCAAATCTTAATATTCAACCCGAAGAATATTTATACCGTATTTTGTGCAACGAAGCAGAAAATTATAATTTATTTTTTAAATTTGCTTATAACTGGAGCACTAAGCTACTAGTTTTACTGCTCAGCTGTGGTGAATTTATATGCGATAACAAATTGGTGGACGTTGTGAAAGAAATTATTATAATTAGATACGACTTTGGAGAAGATGTGGAGGATGTGTGGAACCTGGTGGAAGAAAATGTATTCACTTCTACTAGGTAAGTGAAAATAAATAATTATTTTATATTAAAAACTAAAACTTCATATAATACGTTTGAATCTAAAAAAGTTGATATTTTTCGTTAGTTCAACTTTAATCAGTAAAACTTCCTTCGATGTGCACATACTTGAACCATATCCGCGTGGTCGTAAACGTCACGCTGAAGAAGCGGCTTCACCTTCCCAAACAGTTTCGAGTAAGTAGAAAAGAAAAGAAAGAAATGTTAGATTTATCCAACTAGATCATTCCCGGTTTTATAACATTAAATTAAATTTTAGGAATAAATACAGAATTGAGAACTCATAATTCACCATCGACGAGTCGCATCAACGACTCTTAAATCATCTACATCGACAACCACGATGACAGTGTGAGTGATTTCTCGGTGATAATTATCGAAGGCGTCGAATATATGAATTTCGACGGTAAAGATATAGCTAGAGAGAAAGAACACAATGCCAATGACACCGGTGAGTCCAACAAAGTCGACGTCGACGACGAGCACGACGACGACGACAACGACGACGACAACGACGTTGGTAGAGACGATGAAGACGGCGAAGACGACAATGATAACGACGTCAATGATGATGTTAATGGTGACGACGATAATGACAACATCCTCGCTGGTAGCAACGTCCAACCTGAAGGTTTCGAGGTTAACTTCGTTGACGATAACTATGGACAACAACACGAAAACGTTAACAGCAATGTTGATAGCAAAGGGAGCGTTGAAAATAATGCTGACGAGCAAGACTACCATAACGAAATTTTTTTGGAAGAAAATGGTAAGAAAACTTTGATTTTTCGAAATATGTTTTAAATATTCAAAGTTCTAATTTATTTAAAAAAAAAAATGNAATGTTTTAGATGTAATCTACCCTCCCTCTAGTCAAAATGGTACCAGCAGTGAGGAACTATCTCCATTTCAACAAGCTCGCGACGTCAATCCCGATATGAGAAGGTTGTAACAAGGAACGTGGGTGGGGGGAGAGAAATCTTGCAGACAGTGAGTTTTAACGGATTTACGTGGCGAGCTCCTCAAGCGAATCGGGTTAAGAGTAGGGAATATCGTCTCAGTTTAATAGTTCAAAAATAAATTTAAACGTAATTTTTAAAACAATTAAAAGATTTTAAATATCGTCAAATCATTTGACTTAATTA
>NW_014557990.1:0-2280 GCF_001313825.1 Dinoponera quadriceps | reverse complement strand
ATTTATTTATTTATATATATATATATGTTGTTTTGTGTAGGCTTATGTGATACTTTTTTGTTAATAAAAGATGACCGCTAGTTATTATGTTTTAAAAATTACTCAGAGTCATGATCTGTACCAAGTATGTCAGATCAAGGTCATCAAGGAGATTTAAATTTTTTGTATTGAACTATAACTATATTGGAACAGCTATATCTCCATATTCCATTACGATAGTAGCCGATTTAAGAGAGATAATTGCATTAGTACCGTATTGTCTCTTTTCAGTATANATTATGTTTTAAAAATTACTCAGAGTCATGATCTGTACCAAGTATGTCAGATCAAGGTCATCAAGGAGATTTAAATTTTTTGTATTGAACTATAACTATATTGGAACAGCTATATCTCCATATTCCATTACGATAGTAGCCGATTTAAGAGAGATAATTGCATTAGTACCGTATTGTCTCTTTTCAGTATAAACTATCATGACTGAAAACATTCGTTCCGACATAAAAATATTTAAATGTGCAATTTAATATAAAAGCCGGTATAGGTTAAGTTTTGGTCACTTTTATGCTGAAAACATCATTCTATTATCCTTTGAAGATTCTTTTGGAAAAAATAAGATTCTTTTAGAAAATGTTATGTACACTAAGAAGAACACTTTAGAAAATATATGAACACTATACTTAACTAGACGAGAATAGCACAGCACCTTTTTATCTGTTTCTCTTGCAACTCTAGTCGCTCGAAAACAAAAGTGTATTTGTTCCAATATGTATATAGATCAATTTTTGTCAATACTTACTAGGAATACAATTGAGAAGAAGATAATCTTAAAACGTAGAATAGAATTAAAAACAGAATAAATTCTTTTTGTTGTACAGAAACTTTTAATGAAACTAAAGATCTTTGTCATACATTCTGGGTCGTACGAAATGCATATCATACAGAAGTATATAAATCGTTACTTGGGTTTCTCCGTCTTCGTTGGAATATCTTATATTATAGCAGCAATTACATTTTCCTGCGGTCCTTTATTTTTATCAATAAACTTACCAATGGAAGGATGGTATCCGTTTCCTACTGATGCAACTTACATCAGAGGTGTTCTCTACATCTTGCAAGTATTCGCCATCTTACAAACTGGATTTTGTATCTCTGTAGATTTTATGATAGCTATGTTCTTCTGGTATGCCGCTGCAAGGTTGGAAATGCTAGGACAGGAATTACAACAAATAACGCACGAAAGTCAAGTGAAGTCGTGTATTCGAAAACATCAAGAAATAATAAGGTATGTACTTGAGCATTGAAAGAAATTGAATTAGTGATATGTCATATATTTATCTTTTTGCTTAGATTTATAAGATATTTAAAATTATCACACGCTCAACATCAAGCGATAGCTCTTATTGCCAATTTCTTTCTTTAACATATTTTTAAACGTATAATAAATAGAAATTTTTATTTAAAGTGAAGCGGTCCAATATCGTAGTAATTTCATAATCCTAATTCACCTTAGGAACACTCGAAACCTTACTTAGCTTACTTTTGAAAAATCTTAGTACATCTCTAACATTTACTTTAATATACCTTTAACATTTTTCATCTTTAATATATCTTTAACATTAACTAAATTATTTTAAGCGATACAGGATACATTAAATGGACCGTAAAATATAATGTATTAGGTGATTGCATATGAAACCGCCTGCTGGCAATAGATAGTTTTAGGTATACGAGGGCGGTTCAATAAGTACCCGTGTTAGACGACAGAGGGCGTTCCTGAGGGAAGTTGGTGTTATCATCGTGTGCTATCATCTATCAAACGACGGCGAAACAAATTGCAGACTGATTGATAGATTAGTTTGGATTTGGCAGCCATTCGAGTAAGACGTGTNGCTAAGATGGAAAAAGAGCAGTATCGTTCGGTAATTCGCTTTTTGATTTTGGATGGGAAAAAATGCGAGGAGATAAAAGCAAAGTTGGATGCTGTTTATGGGGACACTTCGCCATCTATGACCACAGTTAGATATTGGTTTAACGAATTTAAACGTGGGCGAACATCCGTTTTTGATGAGGAGCGACCAGGACTCCCGGCAGACGTGGTTACTGAGGAAATCATTCAAAAAGTCCACGACATGATTCTCGCTGATCGACGAACGAAAGTGCGCGAAGTAGCAAAGGCCGTAGGTGTGTCGACCGAAACGGCAATTAATATTTTACATGATAAGTTGGTGATAAAAAAAATTGTCGGCCCGATGGGTGCCGCGATTGCTCACGGTGGACAAC
>NW_014557989.1:0-1616 GCF_001313825.1 Dinoponera quadriceps | reverse complement strand
CGTTTGATTTCACTTTAGAACCAAATAAACTGAACTAAACACCAGCTTTAAATTAAACAGTAATTGTTGCTTCAACGGCGCGCGAATAAATGACTGAACGATACAATGTCTCCTGTTTGACAGAGTTGACATAAAACAGTAAAAAAAAATGACTCTCACACCGCGTGGGGCGTATACGCTGTATACGTGATGTGAAGTTGTCTATATTTGACTCTACAATAAATTTTTTAAGAATTCTTTGTTTTTCAATGAGAATTGCAAATGGCCTGAACGGAAAGTGCAGCGGGGGTCGTATATGCTCTACATGGCACGGAACGTGTTAACTGTACTATTCCATTATTTATTTATTTTTTTCTTGATACGTTTAAGTACTTCTATCATATTAGTATTTTTTCTTTTATTTTAGATTTATTTTTCACCCATCTTATCAAATAACAGGTCGATGTTTTGATGAAGGACATTTATACTCCGCCTGATTTTCATCTCGATTATTATTTGTTCAGTTTTCAATGTTTTAATATCCTCTTTCAATTGATCTTTCAACGTTTTAATATCCTCTTTCAACGTTTAATATCCTCCTCTTTCAACGTTTTAATATCCTCTTCCAATCGATATTTCAGTGTTTCAATGTTCTCTGCCACATACTTTGCGAACTGCTCTTTCCACTGTTTAACATTTTCATCCACATAATTTTTGTGTGCAACGTCACTTATAGCTTCCGGCCATGGTACATGTCGTATTTTGATTCCTTTTGCGTCAAAAAATTTACGATCGGCAGTCAGACAAAGAGCATTATCCTGTACGTGGTGTTGACGCGCAATATTGTTTATACTATCAGCCTCAAATTTTACGAAACGCTCATCCACATAATGTTTGGTTGCAACATCATTGTTGGTTTCCGGTTGCGCTACATTTTGTATCTTGCGATATTTTGCGTCGAAATCTTCGGCCTCGTTTAGACAAAGGGTATTTTCTTCATTACGTTGCTGCGTTCCATCAGAGGCATCATTTTCTTGCGATACTCCAAACTTATTCAGCGACATTTTCGGTGCAGCATCCACTGACTGACTGACTCGTGTCAATGCCGCGCTGTTTAATTTATAATCAAACCCTCTTCGCGAAGTTCTTCAATAATCGATAAAATTTCATTGTCATGAGCGTCATTGCCAGCCTGACTAGAGGCTTCGAGCAATCGCAGACGATCTACCAGTTCATTGGGATCGTCCCAGTGAACATATTCGATTTTATTTCCAGTTAGCATCATGGCGCTCGATAACCCTTCTCCGGATTTTCCATGTTTCATTGTGGACACCAAAGGTTTGATTACATGTTTGTACTTGTANGTGGGCATCAAAGGTTTGATTACATGTTTGTATTTGTATCCTCTGTTAGCCAACAGTGGATTGGTTGCGATGTGGTATCGTTTGTGCGCATTTGTTGCTCACAATATAGACTTATACTTTTGCAGATCATCTTCAGTGTACAAAGTATCGTCTGGAAGTCGTTGAAAAATCAACTCGTAAAGACCGGGTGTGCCCGGTATCTTACGCCGTTTATAATTATATTGTCATCTATATCCACATCGAAACGTTTATCGCCAAGCATCGGTCCTTCGT
>NW_014557988.1:409-1017 GCF_001313825.1 Dinoponera quadriceps | reverse complement strand
TCATTTCAGTGGCTTTAGCTGCATTTTTTTCAGATGAAACACGAAGTGAGTGGAAAGTCAAATATGCTTTTGTTATTATGCCATCGTGAACACCATTGACTTTTGAGGTAATATGCATCAAACGCCAAACCGCATGGCATGTTAGGAAGCTAAATATTAACGATTTAATATTGCATAAGTGCGAAAAGATAAATAAAATTTAAATTGTTTTTCGGTTTATGAAATATAAAGCTTATAACTTTTTGGCCTACCTAATATATATTTATATATATACTTGTATATTTATATATTTATTTATTTATTTAATATCTAGCCGCTTACCAAACACATCAAATCGTACGGAAACCATTAAAAAATTCAGTATGTAGTGTCACGATGCAAAATGTTGCCCGTCATTCAGGCGATGGTCTGACCGAGGGAGGAACTGGGGGCTCGCACCTTCTCGTGGAGAGAGGGCGACCGAGTGCCGATTTTTGGTCCTGTGCGCAAACAGCGCACAGGACAGATACCCGCGGCTTTGATAATTCTTTTTTTTTGAGTGGAGAAACACCCGCGAGCCAGGACAACGGAAGACGGGAAGACCGACGGGGAGCAAAGCGGCCAACGGA
>NW_014557988.1:0-350 GCF_001313825.1 Dinoponera quadriceps | reverse complement strand
ATACGCCAGGACAGGAGGACGGCAAGGGAGCGGGATGACCACCTTGCAAAGATAAAGACGCAAGGCCCCGCGACGCGGTCGCAGTTTAGGCAGAAGGATCCCGGGTGTCCTATGGAACTGCTGCGAGCCTAAAAGTTGCCGGATTCCGTCCAGAAGCGAACAGGCGAAAAAGCGTCATAAGAAAACAATAACAGACGCGAAGTCCCACGAACATCCAAAACGCGTGATCCGGCCGACGGAACCGATCGTGAGCAGCGTGGCACGGCGATAGGTCCCTGAGGCGGTTGCTCCTATGAAACGGGACAAGCGAAGCTCGTCATTGTGCGGCCCGCAGGCGTGCGAACGAGCGA
>NW_014557987.1:0-471 GCF_001313825.1 Dinoponera quadriceps | reverse complement strand
ATATCCAACATTCTCATTCACTAATTTATTCGAAATTTTATAATGAATCGAAATATCTAAAACTCATTGTCGTAACTGCTTGGGAAGTACCAGTAAACTCTAATCGTTCACGGTCGCCTTCGCTGCGGCGCTTCGCGCGAAAGGTAGGCAAATTATCGTTGATAATTTCCTATTTCGAGTTTCCAACATTCTCATTAACTAGTTCATTCGAAATTTAATAAGGAATCGAAATATCTAAGCCTCATTGTCGTGACTGATTGGGAAGTACCTGTAATCTCTAATTGTTTACGATCGCCTCCGCTGAGGCGCTGCGCACGGATGGTAAACAAATGATCGTTGTTATTAACTTTCTGAGAGTTTCCATCATTCTTCTTCACTAATTTATTCGGAATTTAATAAGGAATCGAAATATCTAAGTCTCAGATTCGGAAGTATCAGTAATCTCTAATCGTATATGATAGCCTCCGCTGT
>NW_014557986.1:0-3467 GCF_001313825.1 Dinoponera quadriceps | reverse complement strand
GACGAAATAACGTAAATGTCGAATGAATCTTGCGTTTCTTTACGTTAAATCGTGAACGGATGCAAACTGGCGAGTGTGATTGAAATATTCTGCTTTATTACGTAATTTCCATGCGGCAGCCTCGCAGATTGCAGTCGGCGAGCGTTTCTTTCGATTCTACATCAGAAAACGTGAATTAATGCAAATTCACGTTTCGGCTTGAATCTTTTCAACTACATACTCTAGTTCCATGAGAAAAGGTATAAGAAATCCATCAGCAGACGAAACTTGCGAGTTTGGGTGTAATAGGGGAAGTAACATGAATGTCTAGTGAATCTTGCGTTTCTTTACGTTAAATCGTGAACGGAAGCAAGCTGGCGAGTGTGATTGAAATATTCAGCTTTATTACGTTATTTCCATTCGACAAACTCGAGGATTTCAAGCGGCGACTGTTTCTTTCGATTCTGCATCAGAAAACGAAAACTAATGGAAATTCACGTTTCGGCTAGAATGTTTTCAACCAAATACGCTTAAGCCAAGAGAAAACCTAAAAGAAATCAATCTGCGGGCTAAACTTGCGTGCTTGCGTGTAATATGCGAACTAACGTAATTTTCGAGTGAATCTTGCGTTTCTTACCTTAAATCGTAAACGGACTGCAAAACTCAAGAGTGGGATTTAAATATTCTCTTATTACGTTATTTCAACACGGCAGCCTTGAGATTTCAAGCAGCGAGCGTTTTGTCGATTCTACATCAGAAAACGTGAACTAATGCAAATTCATTTTTCAGCTGGAATCTTTTCAATCAAATAAAGTAGTTCCACGAGAAAAGTAAAAGAAACTAATCTGCTGGCGAAACGTGCGTGCTTGCGTGTAATATACGAAGTAACGTGATTGTCGAGTGAATCTTGGGTTTCCTAACGTTAAATAGTGGACGGATGCAATCTCAAGACTGTGATTGAAATATTCATAATTATTAAGTTATTTCCATGCGGCAGCCTCGAGAATTTCAAACGTCGATCGTTTCTCTCGATTCTACATCAGAAAACGTGAACTAAAGCAAATTTATTTTTCGGCTTGATTCTTTCAGACCAAATAAAGTAGTTCCACGAGAATAGGCAAAAGAAATCAATCTGCCGTCGAAACTTGCGTCCTTGCGTGTAATATGCAAAGTGACGTTATTGTCGAGTAAATCTTGGGTTTCCTTACATTATAAATTGTGGACGGATGCAAATTCAAGACTGTGATTGAAATATTCTGCTTTATTACGTTATTTCCATTCGGCAACCTCGAGGATTTCAAGCGGCGACTGTTTCTTTTGAGTCCGCATCAGAAAACGTAAATTAATAGAAATTCACGTTTTGGCTTTTATCTTTTCTACCAAATACGCTTAAGCCAAGAGAAAATGTAAAAGAAATCAATCTGCGGGCGAAACTTGCGTTCTTGCGAGTAATATGCGAAGTAACGTGATAGCCGAGTGAATCTTGGGTTTCCTTACCTTAAATCGCGACGGGTGCAAACTCAAGACTGTGATTGAAATATTCAACTTTATTACGTTATTTCCATGTGGCAGCCTCTAAGATTTCAAGCGGCGACCGTTTATTTCGATTCTGCGTCAGATAACGTAAACTAATGGAAATTCACGTTTCGTCTTGAATCTATTCTACCAAATGGGCTTAATCCACGGGAAAGGTAATAGAAATCAGTCTGCGTGCGAAACTTGCGTCCTTGCGTGTAATATGCGAAGTAACGTGATTGTCGAGTGAATCTTGCGTTTCTTTACGTTAAATCGTAAACGGATGCAAACTGAACAGTTTTATTGAAATATTCAGCTTTGTTACATTATTTCCATTTGGCAGCCACAATGATCTCAAGCGGCGAGCGTTTCTCTCGATTCTACATTATAAAACGTGAACTAATTCAAATTCATGTTTTGGCACGAATTTTTTCTAACAAATGCGCTACTTCATCAAGAAAAGTTAAAAGAAAACAATCTGTTGGCGAGACTTGCGAGTTTGCGTGTAATAGGCGAAATAACGTCAATGTCGAGTGAATCTTGCGTTTCTTTACATTTAATTGTAAGCGGATGCAAACTGAAGAGTGTGACTGTAATATTCAGGTTATTAACCCATTAAGTCCGGAAAGTGCACAATTTTCATACGATGTTTGAGACATATTTTCTGCAGAAAAAAATTGAAATAAAAAATTTCAAACATACATATTCTACTATTTTTGAGATCGCTCTTTCGATTGGTGCAGTCAGAATTGCATAATAATGACTCAAAAAACCAATATGGCGCATTTTAAATAAAAAAAATAACAAAATTTTGTGTATCTTGTTTCTTTGTAAATTTATTTTGTATCAATAAAGTTACTGAATCGTTGTCGAACCACAACCAAAAGTGCACAAAATATTTAAACTGTAACTCGAAATTTTTATATTTTGCTTTGAATTAACCTAACCTCTTCAAGATATCAATATGTAAAAAAAAATTAACATTATTTGTTAAATTATGACCATTATTAAAAGATTTCAAATTTCTAATAGTATAATTGTCCCAAAAATATATATACAAGTGTTTTTGAGGTCCCTGATCACGAATTTGAGGTTAGATTTTCAAAATTTAAGATGGCGGATCCAATGTGGCCTATCAAATTTCATGAAATGACTGTAAATCATGCCATAATGTTTATTATACGGGAAATTTACGCAAGATAATTGGTTGTTTCCGTCCGTTAGCCGTTCCATGTAAACGTTTCCCAACTCAAACCACGTGGAGGTGGACGGCAACAATTTTTTTATTTTTTTTATTTTTTTCGTTTCTATTTTTTTATTATTTTTTTAGTTTTTGATTTTTTTGTTTTTATTTCGTTTCGTTTTTTTATTTTTTTTATTTTTTTTGTTTTTTAGTTTTTTGTTTTTATTTTCATTTTTCATTTTTTATTTTTTTTGTTTTTTTTTGTTTTTGTTTTCATATTTCACTTGTAAATGCATACATTACTAAAGAAGCGTGTTTTTTTAATCTTTGAATCTAAATTATTGATAGAAAGCTTTTATTTTTTCACTTTTTGTTCGAGATTTGCATGAAATTTGTCTCTACAATCTTTACAAAAATACAAATCACAAGTGCAGCAGTATATGTATGTGCGAATAACACATTTCTTCGTGGAATACTTTTTTTGACTCGTGTTGCGACAAAGCTTATGTTTTTTTTATACCCCATCTGTCNTCTGTCCAATATCCAAATAATGCCTAGCAACACTCATAGCAATTTCTTTTGTACCAATCATTTCAGATTCAACATTTGACAAATTATGAATCACAAGTGCATTTGTTATTGCGGCTTGAATTAAACGTATAAAAACTACATGAATCCACTTTTTACTACGTATAAATGTCTGTACGTTGTTGCAGTTACTGTCGTGAAGATCTACTCCATCCATGAATCGATTATAAACATGAAAATCGTTGGGGAATGGAATAGATTT
>NW_014557985.1:0-303 GCF_001313825.1 Dinoponera quadriceps | reverse complement strand
TAACAAAAGAAGCCATTGCGCTTCAATTGATTGTCCCAAAGTTCTTCATTAACTGGCCGGAATTACACGCCACTTAACAAATTGTTAACTTCAAACCTTTATAACTCAAAAAGCACTTAACGAAAAAATAGTTTATAATAGTGTTTTGGAAAACTCTCGATATGAGCTATAAGGATGTGCAATAAAATGTAGGGAGTTCGATTAAAAAAATAAAGTTGACATTGAAATGACCTTGAAGGACATGGTCGAGGTCAAAATCAAGGTGATTATCTTACTCCAAGCTTGAAACCATAAACTTCGCGT
>NW_014557984.1:0-1322 GCF_001313825.1 Dinoponera quadriceps | reverse complement strand
ACTTTGCTAATAATGAAGCTGTTAAAACGTAACTGGATCAGTTTTTTGCCGGTAAACCTCAGACGTTTTATGAATGTGGGATTATGAAATTTGTAAAAAGATGGCAAGAAGTCATAAAAAAGAATGGTCAATCCATTATTGATTAGTATATATTTTGTATATTAAATATATTGTATTTTATACCAGTCAAAAAAACCGAACAAACTTATTTGCCAACCCAATATATCAGCGCGATGTATGCATGTGTACGTGAGATTGAGTTGGGTTGTGTGCGTTATTCGAGCGCGTCCCATGTCATGGTATATGTTTCGGTCGGCGAGTGCCACAATGTGCTGTAAGCCAAGTGTGCGTATAACACGTGTTTCTGTGATGTGAAACTAAGTATTGTTTCGTAATAATATTAAATTTTTCGCCCAGAGTTACGGTTAACATCTTCAATGTTCTGGAAAAAATTTTAAGGCGGGGACGTTACAGCGTGCGATGTCGCGGCATTAGTGTTTGATTTGATCATCAGACAAATCGAATTCGGCGTTGGATTCTTCGAATGTGAGTTGTTTCGAATACGCGTTTACTTCGATAGTATGATAGACATCGGATCGTTTGTAATGCTGGTGCATTTTTCATTTTTCGACAGCGCCGATTCGCTCAGGAAACTTTTGCGTGAAATCTTATTCGGTGTGAAACATTCCGACGCGACGAAAAACCGATTCGCGCCAATTTCCCGTTGCGAACACAATTGCGCCGCTCGCTCTTTCAACGAGTCCGCGTTACGATTCATGTGCACCGTGCGTGATCTGTTCAATCCAGCCACGATCGAAGAATTGTTCTCCTTGCCGTTGCAACTCGTGTAACAAGAATCTTCTTTCGTGCGCATTGCGGCAGCAACGACAGCTTTGCGATACGATGACGAACCTGGCGCGGATGAATCCTCCCTTTGACACGATCAGGCAGATCTGTCTGATCTCGCGTCTATCTGTTTGATAATGCGATACGCCGTCGGATCAAAATTCGACAAAGTGGCTTCGGCGCATATTCCCAAACATTCCCTCGCGATTTCGAACCTATTGAAACTTTGCTCCGCTGATTTAGTCGTTCAACTCGCGCGACATATTGACGTTGGTTCGGTGGACTTTAATATTTCGCTGTATGATATATGAAAAAAAGTTGATAAAAAGCTAAAATTGTCAATATTTTGCTTTATTTTGTTTATTTTAGCTCGTACATAACATTATCGCGCTAAAATATATACACCCCCCTGCCCAAGTGCAAAACTCGATGCAAAACTCGATGCTAACTGAAGTATTCCCCCATTGAGATAGAGG
>NW_014557983.1:0-4610 GCF_001313825.1 Dinoponera quadriceps | reverse complement strand
TCGAATCGCAATGAGCCGGCGCAAACGGTGGCCAAGCCAGGGTTGACGGTCAGGAAGATTTTGCTGTGTATATGGTAGGATTGGCAAGGAATTATCTACTATGAGCTGCTCCCCTACGGCCAAACTCTTAATTCGGACCTGTACTGTCAACAAATGGACCGTCTAAAGGAAGCAATCGCCCAGAAGCGGCCAGCTTTGGCCAATAGGAGAGGAATTGTGTTCCATCAGGATAACGCCAGGCTACACTCATCGATAGTGACTCGCCAGAAGCTCCGGGAGCTTGTTTGGGAAGTTCATTTGCATCCACCTTATAGTCCGGACCTGGAACCAAGTGATTACCAACTGTTCCTGTCTATGGCGAATTTTTTTGCTGGTGAAAAATTTGCCTCAAGTGAAGCTTGTGAAAATCGAGTTTCCCAGTTTTTTGCCAATAGGGACGAGGATTTCTATGAGAGAGGCATAATAAAATTACCTTCGAAATGGCAACAAGTTATCGAACAAAACGGTGCATATTTGACCTAAATCGGATCATTGTAACTATGTTAAATAAAGCCTCCAATTTGATACAAAAATAATGGATTACTTTTTACTAGACCTTATATTAGGTGGTAAACTTAGTTCCTGCGGCTCACAGTTAGATGATGTTAGTTGTTGGTGTAATTTATTTTGACATCTGAAACTGGCTGCATTTTAGAGGTTAGACATTTGTCAATAAAATTCAGTGCGAAGAGATTCATTTAAGCGAGCAGTGCTATTTTTTCTTTGATGAAATATGGAACGCGATAAGTTGTTTTTTCGACATGTGCTGCTTTATTACTTTGACTTGAAAAAAACTGGAGCAGCAGCTCATAAATTGTTTTTCGAAGCTTATGGCAATTATGCTCCATCGGAAAGAACATGCCAAGTATGTTTTCAGCGATTTAAGATTGGTGATTCTCATGTCAATGATAAAGAACGCTCAGGCCAACCGAAAAAGTTTGAAGACACCGATTTGCAAGCATCATTGGACGAAAACTCTACTCAAACGCTCCAAGAATTGTCTGCAGCATTAAATGTTACTCCGATGGCTGTTTCCAAACGTCTACATGCAATGGGAAAAATTCAAAAGGAAGGAAAATGGGTACCACACGAATTAACCGCAAATGCCATTGCGAATCGCTTAAACATCTCTATTTCTCTGCTCGCCAGGCAGAAAAAGAAGAGTTTTTTGTGGCGCATAATGACTGGCGATGAAAAATGGATATACGATGTCTGTTCAAAAAATATGGCGAATTTGGTGTTTTTTCAATAATTATTTATGTATTCATGAATATCTATTTTGTCTCCTTCAAAGTAATCCCCATCAGATATTATACACTTGTGCCAACGTTTTTTCCAATCCTCGAAGCACTTCAAAAAATTATTTTTTGTGATTTTGTTCAGCTCCTCCTTCGATGCCGTCTTTATCTCCTCAATCGTAGCATAGTGTCGTCCTTTCATGTGCCTCTTCAGTTTCGGGAACAAGAAAAAGTCACAGGGGGCCAGGTCTGGGAAATAAAGTGGCTGCGGCGTCATTAGTGTGTTGTTTTTGGCCAAAAATTCGCGCACAAGCAACGAAGTGTGAGCAGGGGCGTTATCGGCGACCCGACTCATGCACAAATCATTAGTAAAAATCGAATGGCACGAGCCAATCGATATGTTTAGGTTTTCAGCAACTTCTCTAACGGTGATTCGACGATTGGCCAATATTATTTTCTTCACTTCATCAATGTTTTCGTCTGTTGTTGACGTTCTCGGGCGTCCGGCACGCTCTTCGTCGTTCACTTCTTCTCGGGTCTCTAAAAACATTTTGTACCACCGATAAACGTTGCTTCGGTCCTAGGTAGCTTCACCATATGCCACAGTCAACATTCGGAATGCGTCCGCGCACTTAATTCTGTTAGATTCTTTGATCCATTTTTTGGAATAGGCAAAAATCGAAGACGAGCCAAAACACGTCCAAGCAAAATAGCTGTCAAAGATAAACTGCAAATTCAAAATGGCCGAACTTGTCGGCATAAGTGAGGGACATGAGTACCAACATAACGCCACAAAAAAATCGAAAATCGAATATACGTAACCCGCGGAAATTCAAAATTCGCGATACTTTTTGAACAGACCTCGTACTTCGATAATCCTAAACGAAGAAAATCATGCGTAGATTCTGGCCAACTATCGACATCCACACCAAAGAGAAATTTGGTGGGATATGCACGGCGTCGTTTATTATGAGTTATTGAGACCGAACGAAAGTATCACGGGGGATCGATATCAATCACAATTAAACCGTCTGAATGAAGCATTGTTGGAAGAAAGGCCAGCAGTAGCCAGCAATTGACGTAAAGTCATGCTTTTGCACGACACGCTCGACCACACGTTGCCAAAGCCGTCAAAGAAACACTGATGCAGCTCGAGTGGGAAGTTCTCCCGCATCCAGCGTATTCACCAGACTTAGCTCCTTCGGACTATTCAGCATAGCATCGACTATATAGCATCGACTTGTTCCGGTCGATGCAGCACGTCTTGGTGGATACACACTTCAGAAATTACAAGGATGTGCCATAATGGATCGACGAATGGATTGCATCAAAAGACCAATCGTTCTATCGTCGCGGAATCTACACGTTGCCCAAAAGATGGGAAAAATGTATAGCTAGCGAGAGAAAATACTTCGATTAATGTATTTTTTGCTTTTGATGTCAAAATAAATGAGTTTTTCAAACAAAAAAACCGCAGGAACTAAGTTTACCACCTAATATTTTGAGTATTGAAATTATTCCAGGTTACTTAATATTAATTGAGGACCCCTCTTTGGCGGGGATTGTTACGAGAGCGTAATGCGTCGCAAATAATCTTTATATATATATCGAAGGTATGTATCTTATGTATCAATTAATGTTGAGCTTCAATTCGCGTGTAGTGTAACAATAGCGTTGTGTATTAGTATTCTATTTCGTTTACAATATTTTCGGCGGTTCTCTTGCGTTCTAGTACACGAAGGTGGTTAAGGCGGTAGGTTAGTTATTCTGAATTAAACAAGGGTGATCGTTAATCTGGACTGAATGACGACATGTCCCTGTTCTTATAATGTGACTTGTAAGAAAAAGGATTATGCAATGGCATAAACAACTTAAGGTGCGTTAATTATTTACTTTGGCAACAAAAATACGTGTAATTTGGCAACCATACGTGTAATTTGGCATCTCAGGCTGTGAAAAAATTACTGAGGAAGAATTGGAGAGGCATTGTACAAAATGTTTAATGTGAAGAAATTAATTGTTACAAATTACAACAAATCTACTGCGCCAGAGGTAACTTGTATGATGTTAGAAGATGTTTTTACTTGTGAGAACACTATTAAAAGATATTAAGTAAAATTACAGTCTGTAGTATAAGTTTCACAGAAGTATTCACTTCTATTTATGTAATACATACTATTTTTATAATTTCAACTTCGTTGCTAATCATCTGTCATTATTGGAAAATTATAGTAAATAAGACACTATGTAGTAAAATTTACAATTTGTTAAAGATATTAACTTCTAACCAATTAATTTTCTTTCTCGACGTTTCTTCATAGAATGTACTTCAATTTGTAATACCACATATCATAATATTTTCATCGTTACAAATATCTTTAATATGTTTGAAACAAAGATTATATTTCTTCCAAATGTTTCCAACTTGTTTTCTCTTTGACATTTTCTCTTTCAAAAGACGGTGTAAACTACTATACAGTGTGTGTACTTGACTTGTGAGAACCGTTGGAAATATCAGAAGAGTAATGTGAAATCAGAATCATTTTTAGCGAGATTACAGTTTGTATTAAACATTTCACAGAAATATTCTCCTCTATTTATATCAAGTACATACTATTTGTATAATTTTAGCTACACCGCAATGAATTGTCATTACTTGAATAACATAGGCCGACAAAATTTGGCAAAAATATTTTACCAGAAACCGGAGTAAACTATCCCGAAGGTTTTTAACCCCTTGCCGTACCATTTAGCTCGACGAAACTCGGAGTTATGCGTCAACGCGTGGTAAACAGATCAGACTAATGCGCGAGAAAGGTCACAATACGAGCCGAAATGTAAATGCCTCTGATATAGACACTTTTGCACGATACTGCTGTTGTGGAAATAAACTCTAATACCTTTTGTATTTTTTATTTATTTGTAATCGATTCATTACATTATAATTATTATACTATATTATATTTTGTAATCGATAACAGTTACAAAATTATATTTCACGAATTCAATAGAACAGTTTAACAGTTCAACAGAAATCCTTGCATCTTCAACTGTGGGTTTGTTCCAAGGAATGTAATAATACCACGGCTAAAAATAAAACTTCAATTGTAGTAAATATTCACCTTGAATCAATATCTAATAAGAAAATACTAACAAGTCTAAAAATCCTCCTTGGTATGATACTTCCTAAAACACTCTGGCAGATGTAAAACTACTTCACATTTCGCACACTTCCACTTCGTTTCGCTTCGTATTTTATGCTTATAACAAACTTTTCACATCCCTGTTGGGTGCTTTTTTCGAGCCGTCGAATCGATAGTTTTTGGGAAATGA
>NW_014557982.1:633496-648723 GCF_001313825.1 Dinoponera quadriceps | reverse complement strand
GCACGCCGAGCACGGACGGAAGCACCTTACACCGAGATTCGACTTCCTAATTGACCTTAATCGTCCTTCTAATTGCGCGCCAAATTCCTAAGCGATAAGAGGATCCCGTCTTTCAGCTGGAATTCCGGGATTCCGTATAATAAGATCCTACCTACCTACCTTCCGCGAGAACCCAAGTAGAATATAAAATGCCACTTCTGGCGCACTNCCGCGAGAACCCAAGTAGAATATAAAATGCCACTTCTGGCGCACTTCAAGTGGGGCACGCATTTTCAGACAAAAACAGCTATAATCATACACAGACGTCTCAAAATAAGCAGAAAGGAAAACATATCTCCCACATTCAAATTCAATCGTTTTTTAAAACTTTCCTAATAATCCGAACTCCAAACCACCTCAAAATAGGACTGTTAGAGATTCGACGGAAGTCACGTGATCCTTGACATCAGGACGCCCAGCGACGCGACTGCCAACTTGGTAAGGCACGACAGTCGGGTTGTCCAGGCTCTTTCGACGGCGTCCGCGTTCACTTGTCCCGCGAACGGGAACGGTTCCGCGAGCCGCAACGTCCACCTTGGGGCGGCGCATCGCGCGATTAGTCAGTCACGAACAATGTCGCTCACGACGGCTAAATAGGCGCGATCTTTGGTGGACTTGCTATTTCTCTGAACCGCTCTGGTATACTAATAGAATATATTAAGTATATTGCTATCATACACTTCCAGAATTCATCATTAGGTAACAAGGGTTTGTTTTGGGACGCCTTAAAGACACCCTAAACTGTTTTGATTGAACGTACACGTCCTAATGATAAAAATATTATTTATATATCTTTCTTTATTCAGATGCTTTTCAATATACCGGACAATGTAATAAACGAAAAGAAATGTTTAGTTAGTTTGCGATTTTACTTCATTTATTGATAAGCATCTTAATAAACACATATATATTATTAACGTTTCAATCATCGAGACACGTTCAATTCTGGGACATTTACCTCAGCTGTTTTTTGTCTGAAAATGCTTGCCCTTGTCTGAAAAGGCCCACTTGAAACGCGCCAGAAGTGGCATTTTATTATACTCTACTAACCCAGTTTCTCGCTATACTCCGTTCTTCTTGCCAGATCCTCGCGCATGCACGTAGAGATTCCGTCTCGCGGGAGAACGAAGAAGGAATCGTGGTCCCGCCGATCAGCCGACCGATCGAGCGAGATCGAGCGGAAGAAACGGCACACGGGAGACATCGCCTCGCGGCGGGGGTGATTCGCGCGTACCGCCCTCCGGCGGCTACCGGGCCCCCGAATTTCGGTCCCACGCACCTGGGTCCCCGGGCCAAGAACCACGACGGGGCACCTTTGTCATGATAATACCCCGCCGCTACCCTTCCGCACCGCCTCGCCCCGCGCCACCGAGGCCACCTCTCGAGCCCCTCTGTGCCCTCCCCCTTCCCTCCCGCGACTCCCCGTTGCCGTTGTGCTAAACGACCAGGTGTTCTCGGCCCTTGTGCCTGGAGGAGTTCCTCGAGACCCTCCTGTCATCCGATCAGGGAAGGAGGGATTTCTCCTGACCCACGACGACTCCGACAGCGAAACAGGAACTTGGACAAAGGGGAGGACCGACGGAAGAGTTGGCTCGCGCCTATATAGATGGCGTATTACCCTCGAGAACTCGCTCATGTGCTCTCGCGCGCGCGTCCTGGTTGCGTGCCCGTCGTCATGCGCCTTATTAATCATCCGAGTATCATCCGTCTCGAGCACGCAAAATTCGCAGGTTGGTTACGCACCGTATTGTTGGGATGCTGGGAGAGGTAGAGAGAGAGAGAGAGAGAGAGGAACAAAGAGAGGTATATTCGCACGTGGCAATCGGTGAGAGTAAGACGATGATCGTCATCCGCCTCCATTGACGTCGTGGAGAACAGTCGGCAACACAAATGCGAGATACGATGGTACAGGCCGCGGGAATCACGTGACTATTTATAAATATAGAATGGATAAGAGGAAGGGTGCGGAAACGGTTGGTGGGTCCTCGACGTTACATCGAGATAGAGCGCAGCAATGGCGAGATACGGGAAATACGAGTATCCGACGTCGTCGTCGAATAGAGAGAAAAATATATACGAGACACCGACGGTATCAGCACATATCGGGATCACGAGGTCGGTATCGACGTACGCAACGTCGACGACGCGTTATCTCGACGTGGAGAAACGCGCAACCTGTTGAGGGGTCGATGAGGAGAGGACGTGTGAAACCTCGGCGACGAGCAAGGGCGCGCGTGACAAACGCGCGCCCGCGCTGTCGCGAAAAGCGGTTCTGTAACGGCAGTTTCCCGCGCGCGCCCACGTCGATCTGTCGATACCTTTTCAACTCTTCGATTGGTAAGCACCGAGCGCGCTCGCGCCCGCTGCCAACCCCTTTTCCGCTATCTGACTGCGTCCGCCCGTCCGCCATGTGTCAAGACGTGTGTGTACCAATATCGGCGCGCGACCGCGCGAACGACGCTATTTTCGCGGCCGCAGGGGAGAGGTCGAATCGCGTCGAATTTAATCCGCGAACGATCGGAGAATGCTGAGGGATCGGTTGTGTATTCAAATTCACTAGGTATTGACCGATGAAATTATAAATATTCTAGTAATTTCGCTCAATCCTGTAATTCCCACCACGTTTTGAGATACACAACCGACTACCTGAATTTTTGATAAGAACGATTTGACTTTCCTCGCTCGTCGGTCTTTCATATTAATCAGACACAAAATTAGTGATGCTCCGAAACTAAACGTTTTCGTACGCGAGTGTAGTTTCAACTACACCGAGAGAAAGATAATAAATAAAACTAAGAAATAAAAATTATTCGCTGGATACTAATAATATATTCTCATATACTAATATACATATTTTTACATTGAGGGAAAAGTCATCGAATGAGAAAATGTACATTTTTGTACGTTTTTTTTGTCTGTAGCTTTCCATGAAAGCTATTGATGATTATTTCACTTAAACAAAAGATTTTAAATTTTAGTAAATATATTATTAGTGCACCGAATAAATATTCTTTATTTTTTAAATATTCTTTCAACGCGGAGATCAAAGCTTATGCCATAAACAAAGTTTCGATATCTTCTGTTTATTATTTTCTGTTTCTATTGTTTATTAAAAATTGGTCTCACAAGCCGCGCACGAATCTTTATATATTGGGAAATCACGTGAGTCAAGGAAGGTTAAAATGGCCGATACTTTTCGAACGTTTTGGGGAGGGAAAGTGAAAGACTTGCTACGATTGAATGAAACAATGACTTGTTCCTCGACATTTTCGATGCGACATAATCCCGAATCGACCCCCCTCGTCACGATTTGTCTCCCTCGACTGAATGACGACGGTCTGAATTGAAGCGGGCAACAACCCTTTCGTCCCTCCGACGCTTCAACTCGCCCTGCGATTCCTTCCGCTTCCGCCTCGTGTCTGAATTATCTTATCGCAGTCCGAGGCTCAATCTTCGTTCGTTATAATTATTCACCCCTTTCGCCAGAAAGAAGACAGGCCTAACGCGGCGCATTGGAGATAATTCGGGGAGGCGTTCGATCTTCTTCGTCTACGTCCAATTTGTCGAAATAATAGCTTTTGCCGGACGCGAAAATCGCAGGGAGATTGCTACGGGGTGCGAAAATGTTCACGACTCTCATTCCGTCCCGTGCGGAAGGACCACCTTGATGAGAGACTATCAATGAAAAACATCGGTGTCCTTCGACGATTTTACTTCGTGCAACATCATCAGCCACGCGGCGAACGTTAACAAGCATGCGCGCGCGACCAACGAAATCGGCGATCGAAGTGGACATTCCCCCGTCACTTGGTCGCCGCGACTTGGTCATCGGGTTTGGCCACGTTTATGACGTGGAACATCGATCTTCGCATTTATACACCCGGNATCTTCGCATTTATACAGAGGGTAGCATCCAGGGAACGGGTAGTCTTTAGGTGGAGTTAGCTGTAGGGCAGAGAGAAGGCAGGCGTCGCGGTAGCGGAGTTGGCTCCTACTGGCTCCTAATTGGGAGACCGGCAACTAACTCTCTTAATTACCGCCTCCACTTCCTCGCCTCTCCTCCACTTCGTCGGCCTCCACTTCTCGTGGCACCTCCTCGTCCGCCTATCGCCACCACTACCACCTTCTCTTCCCTCGTCCTCTTCCTCTTCCACCGACCCGCCGCCACCACCATCCTTTCTGCCCTCCTTCCGTCCTTCCTCCGTTCGTCCTTGCGTGTTCCCTCTTTCGTTTCGTTTCTCGCCCTCTTTTCAGATTCAGGCCTGAAAGCCCTGAGAAAAGTTCCGTCGACTTAATTACACGGAATAATCCTCGGGGGTGCGAAGCCTGCCTGCTAGTAGTCCCTGCCTGCTTGCTAGCCTGCCTGCCTGGGTCTTGAGTACTGCATCCACTTGCGCATTAAGAAATTTTCCGATGCGTCGCGAAAGCTTCCTCTTTCGACTCGACTAATTCCGCCGGCTTTCTTGCGCTTCTGCATCCGCGGCACCCCCGGCGGAAAGCGTCATTTTTGCGGCTTGAGTATTCGGTGGATCGCGCCAATTATCGCGGGTGGCACGCTGTTACATCTTCCGGAGTGTGTAACGGCGCAAGTGACGTAGGACAATTGTTTTTCTTTTGCAAATTTTTCTTGGAAAATCTTGGGGGAGAGCTTTTTCGTCGTCGGGTAAGCATCTGGATCATGCAAGACGCGTGAACTCCTCCCCGAGACTCGAGGTCGTAAAGTTCTCGTTATCCGTCATTGTGTGTAGAAAGCGGAATGAGACGGTACGACGCGAACGAACGGGAGCGTTGACGTTGTCGTCGTTGTAATCCCTGGAAATCTCCAGATGCCGCCATCGACGTCTTCATCGGCGTTTCTAACAGCGGGGGTGCCGACTGATTTCTCTTTGATTCCGAATCGCTGGCAGGACCCTGAATCTCTGTTGTCACGGGCGCGCAAAGATCGCGCGCGCTTCTGCGTTCTTCGGGAAGGAAATTCCGCCGAGCACCGTCGTCGTCGGCTCGTCAATTATGTGAAATTCGTCAAGCGCAGCCGCGGTAATACGATCATCATTAATAACACGATCTGAATTCAATACACGCGTGTACATATCGATTTACTTTCTTTAATTTCCTCCAGTGAAATTCTTCTCAAGAAATAGTGTAACAGTCGAATCATTTGATAATTCGAGTGACTTTTCCATTTACAGAATGAATTCCTCCACTTTGGATCGCGTCGAATAAATATTTCCATTCGAAATTGAGGAATAAATCCGACGTATTGCGCTTTTTCATTGGAACAAATTCTCTGAGATCGATTGAAATGTTCACTTGTACGAATTAAGAATTTATTCTGCGGTTTGAATTAAACATTCATTTTTATTCCCGGCGACATTATTTTCGCCCTTATTTTTTTTCGATGAAGTCTCTTATTCCGAGAAATTTAGAGGGAGCAGAGGGAAGTAGAAATATATCCTGCGGCTTGCTTTCTCGCATGTAGGCAAAGTACAAACTATCTTTGGTGCAGTACTCTCTTGATTTTTGGTCGACATGAGGAGAAAAGTCTTCTCTCTAAGATCTCTCTCTCTCTCTCTCTCTTTACCTTGCATTCTCTCTTTTCCTTTTTCTTTCTCTCTCTCTCTCCCTTGATCTCAACTTGTCCTGGTCTCTCCCTCTCTCTCTCTCTACCTCTCTCCCAACTCCTGCCAGGAGTCGACAATAGGCTGCAGTAGTTCTCATTTGATTAATAACCCGCCCACAATGAGCACTCCCAGTGGCTCTCACTTGATTAACGATCTCCGGAGAGCGTCACAATGCCGATAGCCGTTCCGCGATCTATAGCGAACGTCCGACAACCCCGTGATCTAGTCCGCTAGGAATCTGACGGGCCGAAATCGATACCACGCAGGCATCCGTGTCTTTTCAGTCCGCCCCGCGGGTCAATTTGTAAACCCGTTGTAGCTCGGCATCGTGGCGCGGCTACGCACCGCGTGGTATTATGCGCGCGATATCTCCGAGCAGTCGAGGTCGCCGCTGAAGTGTCGTCGGCGCGACAGAACGCGACGCGTCGGGAACGTGAAAACTGCAGGAGACATGAGATTAGGGCGCTCGTGAATAATCGTTAAAAGCGCGAGATAGAATTGCGCGTCGAGGTGAAATTTGCGTACGATAAAAAGAATCCGGCAGAGAGAGAGGGAGAGAGAGAACGAAGCTTAGGCATTTCCTGTTTCCCATAGTGGCGATTTGGATATCTCACGGATGATCGGACGTGACAGTACTAGCCTTCTGAGAGTCGCGTTAGCTTTTATATGTCCATTATTAGGGGCGTCGGCAGTAAGATCATCTCTCTCTCTCTCTCTCGTCGCCGGCCCGTAAACGTGTTAGCGAAGAATGCCACTTTCGTTTAAGCGGGCTACGTAACAAAACCGTGGCAGATGGATAGCAATGGTGCGTGTGCCGGGGCTCGGATTTTAGGCAAACGAGGCAGTTACAGGCGTTTGCATAATTTAATATGCTGCGAACGAGTTCCTGCTACCTGTGTTTATGCAGCAATAAAATCTGAAAGGATCAGGTGCTTTGTCCCTGGACCGCGCACCGTTTTGTGCTTGACGTCGTTGACCCTGTCTTCCTCGCCATTACCAGCCGCGGGCGAAGCGCGCGCAACAAAGAGATCAGCTGTCAGATAAACAGCCGAGAGAAAATTTGTGTTGCCAATAAAGGCGGCGACGCGCATGCCTCGTTCCTTGCAAGCGGCCGGCTAAAAACGAGAAAGAGAGAACGAGAGTCGGAAAGAGAAAGAGAGATACAGATAGACAGACAGACAGAGAGAGAGAGAGAGAGAGAGAGAAAGAGAGAACGAAGAGGCACAGCACGAGAAGAGAATTGGATGCGCGCGAAAACGCGATATATCTCTCTCTTTCGCGAGTCCTTCTTCCCGTTCGAGATGAATCTCGCGCGTAACAGATTCCTCATTTGAAAAATTGCGCTGCGATCTTCGCGAAAGGCACATCCGCGGTGAATAAAGATAAAACTCGTCGTGTACGCGGGGCGATGGTGGTCGGTTTCCTTAATAAAAATATTCGTCGATCTGTCCGCGACGCGGGGAAACCCAGTTCTTCTCGAGGGTTCGCGGAGTACATCGCCTTGTCGTACAGCGAGGAGAGAAGGAGAGAAAGAGAGACGAATCTGCCCCCTCTTCCTCGGCGCGACCTAAGATGGCGACCGCAGCGCGAGCGTATCCTATGTCGTGGGAACCTTTTTGCCAACTGGAGCACGACAGGCCTGCCGAGGGCACGTCGGAATCCGAGCAGGTAGCCTCGCACGCGTATAGGGTCGTCTTAGGATTGTGAGAAAAATCGTTTGGCTCGTCGTCGGTAGATTTGCGATGGCGTCTCTCTCTCTCTCTCTCTCTCTCTTTCTTACTGGTAGCTCTCTCGCTTTCTCGCGGATCCGCTGCGAGTATACGACGGAAGAGTCGCGCTCGCCTCCCGATATTCCGCTGATAATGCGCGCCCTATACCGATCGAGGAATATTTTGTAACGTAAGAAGCAAGATGAACCGGAGTCCGCAACCGGTCGACGTTCTTCCTCTCTTTTACTTTCAACTCCCCNTCCTCTCTTTTACTTTCAACCCCCCCCCCCCCTCCAACTTTATCTCACGATTTCTTCGTCTCACCGCTGCTTCACGATCTGTAAATCCATCTTGGATCGCGATAAGAACGATAATGAGAGATAAAAGCTCCAGTTATTGACTCTCCCGTGGACGACGGGTGTTGCGTCGGGAACGCGCGTGGAACGACGAGGAAATAAAGGAGAAAAGTTGTAAACACGCATTCCCGTGTAAATTGCGACGCGTCGGATGATCGCGTTCTCTCGGAGAGAGTCCCGCGGGACGAACGTGACGAGCATTTATCGCCGCCGATTCCTCTCATTAATGCCACTGCGGAGGAGGAGGAGGAGGAGAAGCGGAAGAGGAGGGGGGNGGGGGGGGGGGGACGGAGAGAAAAAAATAAGAATATATATCGGGAGGCGCGCCGGGAGAGGCTGTGTTTGTTCGCCAACGGCGCGGATGATAATCCCTCGCGGTGTATAATCGCGATTCGCCGTTGCTGAATTTCCGCGGGAATATTGCCGGCAATTCCGCGCGGGAGCTAGACAATAAATTGGTTTCGCGCGTCGGGACAATCGTTACGACAATTAGCAGCGCCGTCACTAATTTCGACTAATTAACGCGAGTGGAGAAAAGTCCCGAAACACTGGCATCGCGCGAATATCGATGCACCGTTAGTGACATTGCTCGTTAAAACGTCGACGTGGATGACTGAGTCCATTTAATGGCCTCTAATTAATGGCCGCGTCTCGTTTATTTGGAAAAGACTTCGGGTTTTCGACGGGGCTCGGGTTTGCTGTCGCACCCCCGTTTTTGTGCTTCCTGCTTTTTTTCCCATTTTTTTCCTGATTTTTTTCCCCGACCCCTCTCCCGCGCGCGATTGTTTCTTAGCCGTGCGCGCGCGCGCGTCGTGTTAACGGACAACGTGTGTCGTAAATAGCAAGAAAATTAGTCACGACGTAGGGGACAAATGGGGAAATGCCTTAATTGATATCCGGAAATAATAGAACGGCAAAATGACGCGCGCTGAAATATTCACTGGAAATTGAATATCGGCGGCGAGGAATTATGCGATACACGGGGATGACCGGAGGAATCGGTTTTGCGTACACAATCACGTTAATAAATACCACAGAGGCCGCCCCCCGAGCGCTAATTAATGCAGATGCGCACGTGATTATGTAGAATTTGCGTTATGTGACGCGGATGGTAATACTAATGCGGCTCGTTTCTACATTCTGGCGGGTGCGGTGAAAGAAAACGGCTAATATCGCGGCAATGGACTCGTTCGCGATTGACTGTGTTACACGTTGTGCGCTTGTCTTTGTCAGATAGCTGAATCCGTGTATAGCCACCGCAATATCGTACATTGTAAATTATCACCGGCCGCGTTTGTGAAAGCGACAATTACATTCCGCGAAAGAGAGCGGTCAACTGTTCGTAACGATTTGAAGATTAACTTCGCGATATTTTCGATCGTTCAGTTTGCGCGATAGACGTTGGAGAGAGAAAGAAAATACGAAACTATCCCAAAACCTAAGTGAGAGAGTGAGAGAGAGAGAGAGAGAGAGAGAGAGTAAGAAAGAGAAAGAAAGGGAGAATCTTATACATCGGTATCGAGAATTCGAAGTGAACGGCTATCAGCCGATTTGGCGTGTGTACGCCAGCCGGAGAATCAGCAGCGACGTCGAGAATTTCCGGTGTAGGGAGGAGAAGAAGGAGGTGGAGGACGGCAGCGAAATAACAGATAGGAGTAGTAGAAGAAGAAGAAGAAGAAGAGGAGGAGGCGAGGGAAGGAACAGGCGAAATGCAAATGTACCGCGCGATGGGTGCGCGAGGGTGGCGGCATCGGTGCGCGGGGGCGGCGCGCGGGGGTGTAGAGCAGGAGGGATGCTTAAATTTCCGATATTTTAACCGGCGGTCGCGGCTTACTCGTGCAACAAGTCCTTTCTCCTCGGTTGCCTCTGAAAGCGCGCGCCTAAGTAATTTCGGTTACGCCATCATCCGGCTCGCGGCTTCCGCGTGCGCGCCATCGCAGTCGCTTTTCCGGTTCCTCTCTGTATTTACGACTCCTCGTTTTTTTCCCCCTCGTATCCTTAACTTCGCTTCCGCTTATTCGTTAACTATCCCGATTACTCGTGGGCGAGCGCGCTCGTCTGTATACGCTCCTGAATATGCTTGGGATTAATTCGCATCGGAGCTGGTAGCTTTTCCGCGGGCCAGAAGAGAGCTGAGAAATTGCTCCCTGCGTTACATCAAATTAGTTCAGTTCCTCACATGTTGGAGTATTATCTGCCATACGCGAAGATATTCCCCGCGAATATCTCGCTGCTTCGCCAAACTATTCGAGAAGAAGTTAATCCAAGTAATTTTCTTTTTTTTTTTCTTATGAAAATCTTAGATGTTTGAAATACGGAAAGTTAGTACACTGATTGAAAAAAGATAACATTTGCATAAATGACACTTGCTGTAGAGAAATTAGGAAGTAACGCGGTATCCAGTTTAACGCGTCACTTTGTGAAACTACAATTAAACGCGATAATCAAGAAATCAACTCAATAAACTCGTCGACGAATCCCGAGAGATGCACAGAAGGAAGGGAAGGAAGGGATTTTCTAATCTCTCTCAATCTCTCCGTTTCGCGTGTCTCGAAATTCACGAAACGATTCGCTCGTCGAGTTTGCGCCCTCTGATTATCAAATTTAATTGAATTTTTGCAAGGGGTTAACGCGCAGCTCCGCGTACGTGCAGAATCTCTCCCAAGGTCGCTGGAAACTCTCGTAATTTGCCGCAATCATAAGGCTCGCGCCGGAGAACCATTCCCGACGGGAGGGCGCGCGGGAGGGGGCGGAGAGGAAGAGGGAGAGACGCGCGAGGCGTGAACTTCTCGACAGCGCATTCTACCGAGTGGGAATGCCGTGGACTTGGTTTTTTTCCGTCGAGCACCTCCTTTCTTCCCGCCGCCGCCGCCAACAACCCCTTCGCGCCGTAAACTCGTGCACTTCGTCGGATGGATTCGTCGCGGCTGCATTAGCGAAATAACTTGCCGCGTCGCGACGCTACACGGCGCAACGCGCCGGACGCATATTCACCGCGCGCGACTCTCCCGAACGATCTTTTCTCTGCGCACGGACGTGACCGGCCCCGTGAGTTTCGACACGCGCCTCTTCTCGCGAAGAAATTTCGCCCAGGACACGTTTCCTCACCCTTCGGACGCTTCGTCTCGGCGCGTGTGCGAAACAGCTCGAATAGCCCCGCAGAATTAAGCTCCTACTAAAGGTGACTAATCATAGAATTATCTACACATATTAATTTAGATATATGTACGAAACAGATAAGGCGACATCATCATCTTGAATATCTTCGAAATATGAAGGGAAACAGATTTATCTAACAGAAATCACATTGATACACCAATGACCATCGTATCGAACATCTCTTCTGTAAATGTAAACTTTTCTCACCCTTTCATCTAATCGTTAATAAAACATTTTTATTTTTTGAGAGACATGTAGACAACTATATATATATATATTATAATATTTTTCTCTGTGTAGATTATGAGAGGGAGTCCCGATTAATCGTGGTAGCGAAGGTGATGCGTTCTCTATAATCAAGAATAATTGTACAATCGATAACCCTCTGTATAGAATGAATACCGCAAAGACGTTAATGTCTCGGGTGGGAAGAATCGCGTCCCGCTCGTGTCTTCACCTCTCGCCCTCGGAATAGTCAATGACAGGTGGGTACGGTCGATCGACAATCGGGTTCCCCCCCCAGTGTGACCTACCGCCGCATGCACACTGGTCAATGCCGATCTTCGAGACGGGGCGGCCGTCCGTCGTTGGTAAAGCGATCGGGTATGCTGACCAAAATCTGCAACAGCGATAGCAAACGTTTGCCGTTGCCAATCAAGCTCACATAATACCGCCTCGTCGGTGCGGCCAAACAGCCTATGGGGATTTCATGGTAACCAACATATATACGCGCGGGCTCTCTCGCGTATGTTCGCTTGTGTTCAAGTGTGTGCACGATACAGCTCCGGTGTACAAAGTGGTCGGAACGGCCGCGGCACCCATCGTCGTTACTCTCTCCGCGGCTACATATCCACGTACGTACGCACGCACGCGTGTACGTAGGTCCAATATTTTGCCAGGGTTCGGGGCCACGTTTGGTGTTCGCTCGATATACCGCGGCGCAGATTGGATTTGAAGTTTATAGGGCGGAAATTCTTCGGGGATCGGCCTACCCCCGGAGGGACGAGGCTGCGCAAACTTCGCGCGGGCGAGCGGCGCGGCCCGGTCAGTGGAAACGACCGCGCACGGAAACGAAATTACGGCGCCGTCAATCGTGTCGTTTATTTTAAAAGCGCCAGTCAGATTCGGCGTTTAAAACAGGCGCGCGTCCGGCCGCGCGATTTTGTGCGATCCCGAAGTGGCTCGTCCGCTCGAGGACGGAAGCGCGATTCGTTCGACGAGTTAGTGCTCGGAATTACTTGCACTTTCGAAGCGATTTTTCGGGATTACTTCCTTCCCCCTGCTTCTCCCGCTCGTCCTTTGAATTCGCGATCGACGCGAGTTGTTGCGCTCAGCCTTAGGACCGTCAATCTCGTAAGATCTGTAAGACACTCTCTAGTTTCGGTAAAGTTCTTATTGCAACTCTATGCGTGTTATATATATACTTGTTCCGTCTACACAATTATACTATTATAATTATCACGATAGAACCGTAGTTTTGATAAGAACTTTCCAATACGACGGCCGAACGGAAGAGGCAAGGGAATGAAAATAGGCGTAACTCCCGAAAATCATCTCGAAAGTGCAAGTAATTCGGAGGATTGAATTAATTGATCCGCGAGGAGATTAATGCAGCGACACGGACCCGAAGATTAATTTGAAAACTATTTGAGGTAGTTAGTCCGTAATTAAAAATCGAAAAAATAAGACCTCGTCAACCTCAAGAAGTATTCATAATACGCGTGTCATCTTTAATTGCGAATACCTCATCTTTCGAATAGTCAATCGTCTTCTAACATTACAGACGTGCACATAATATTTCCATCAATATGCAGCTAAGATTTGAAAGGATTCCTAAGAAGGTAATTTGACGGACCAACTACCTTAAGCGCGCGGTAATCTCCCGGTTCCTCCCACTTGGCGTTCGCGCGACAATTCGGTCGAGAGTTTAGTGGTCGTCGCTTAATCTTCGCGCGGTTTCGTCACGATCCTCAGAGACGCGTTGTTGCTGTTGTCGTTGTCGGCCGGCGAGCGGTCCTTTTAGCAGCGGGACGACGTTAGAGGCCGCTAATATTTCACCCAATTATTCGACGCTTAGGCCAGGAATCCCGTCTTCGGCACGTCAAGGACTACGAACCGGGCGGTCGTAAGAAAAAAAGCGAGCGGGGAGAGAGACGAGCAAAAAAAAATGTGGAGAAAGAGAGAAAGGTAGAAATGAGAGAAAGAAGAAGTAGAAGAAGCATGACCGCGATGACGACGAGCCGCCACCGCCTCTCGGCGAGAGAGAGAGAGAGGCGGGGGCGACGAATTAGAGATGCAGAGCCACGTTCGCGGTCATCGGGGATATTAAGCCGAATCCCTTAGCTTGATGGATGAAACGGGAGTTACGTTAGTATCCAGTATCCGGCGGTGTCCGTGCCCATGCATCATCAATAACTCTCCCGACTCTTTCACCTTGGCCTCTCTCCCTCGCACCTCGCCTCGTTTCGTCTCGCCTTTCGTCGCCTCATCTCGCGCAGCCTCGCGCGTATGTTCCCTCATCGCGACGGAGGAACCGTGACTTCCCTTTCTCTCTTTCTCTCTCATCCCCGGGTCGATGTGACTTCGTCGGATCGCCGAAAGCGGATCATAATTCGTGCGACTCGAGAGACGCTCTCAAGCGCGGAAAGTCAAGTGCCGTCTTTCGAGAGAGGCGGAGAGACGGGGCTCGCCGCGACGGTCTCCGCATTTTCTCTCTCTCTCTCTCATACGTCGCGTCGTCGACTGTACTCGCCGATTTCTGAAAGTTCGCGAATTGCCGGGACTTATCCGAGTTCCTCACGTCGTGCTCATCTCGGAGACATCTCGCGGCCACTGGAGAGACGAAGTTTTCGTCGATGTTGCCTGGGAACGCGAATATATTCCTAAAAAAAAAAAAAACAATCGTCGCGAAGTGCGATCGGCGCGGCGCGGAGGCGCGAAGCGACCGACCTCGCCTCGCTTATCGGGCGATTCTCTCGAACGATTTCGAGGACGAGCGTATGCACATGGCACAGCGGTATAATTACGGATCGTATGTATCAGACACGCAATCAAGAATGAATTATCGCGGAACCACGCCTCCTGCCAGCGCTCAACCGGGCACAACAATGCCGGCGCATCACGAGCAGCGACCCGACTGTCGATGATGTGTGCTAATAGTCCCCCGTGGCTTTCGTTCACAGTATCCAGGCCTTGTGACACGCTTTTTTTCTATCTCTCTCTCCGAGGCGGATTTACGCACCAATTCCTCGGTATCGCCGAGGATCCTCGCGCGTCTTCCGCCCTCGTCACCCGCGCGTCGACGAAAGTGTGAGACTCGCGAACGAGCGAGTTCGCGGTTTCGCGCTTCGACGGCGATCTCGTGTTCGAGAGGTCCCGTATCGCTCGCTCTTCGTCGAAGTTTTAAGGTGCTTAACGACGATAATGACAATAATAATCATTATAATCATATTGTTATTAGCCGACGCTGCATACTTTATGACGACGATATTAATTCGTAGCCTGATTAAATTTGCACGTACGCGACATAATGTGCTTTTATTTGGCATTAGCCCGTTTTAATATCCATAATTTAATTTATTAACGTATCATAATTTAATAAAGCCACTTCATAATGTACTAAATGCCTTGAATTTTGCATGTCGAGTGCATGCCGCGCGCGCTGTGCGATTTTGACGTAGCGCGCGCGCGCACGCGCGCGCCCGAAACGAGAAAGCTTTGCACGCGTCACGAAATGTAACGGCCGCTCGTCAAAATGCAGGGCGGTCGCACTTGCTCTGTCTTTGACGTGTGGCGACCTGCGCGTTGCGCTCTTTTCCCGTGGATATTTTCACCGGACACTTTCGCGCAACGTGCGCAACTGCCACTTGCCAGCGGGTGAAATCCCGAGGAACCTTCGCGGAGTCGGCGGGAAACGGACGGCGCGATTCTCGCGTGATCCTTAACGCTCCTGATCTAAATTCATCTCGTCCGTGTCCCGGATTCTTCGTTCCTCGTGGACGCGTGTTAGGTGTATTATTTTCGCGTCGATCCCAGAGGAACGATACAGATCTCGCGGCGGCTAACAGTTTGAATAATCAATTCCGCTTGTTCTCTTCCGCTGCATCTCCTGCTGCCGCGCTCCGCCCGATCGCCTTCCTTCGTCGCGGCTTTTTTCCCCATCATCTGGAACGTTGCCGGATGACCCATGGCGGTCCCGACCCATAAAAGCCGAAATAACTCTCGGACCGGACCCCCTTCGACTCCGCGGCGGACAATATCGAAGAAGAGGAAAGAGACCGGGGATGGAACGGGGGTGGGCGGGGGGTATGGAGCCGGCAACGCGGAGGAGTCGAAGGGGGGGG
>NW_014557982.1:584226-633450 GCF_001313825.1 Dinoponera quadriceps | reverse complement strand
GGGGGGGGGGGTCCTCCTCCTGTAATAAATTCGCAATTTCCTTATTACGGGTAATGCTCCGGTCGGTGGGTGCGCTCGCATAAATATCCCGAGTTCCGGTGATCCCGTGACTTCCGGTCAGCCGCAATGACTTACGCCGGGTCGTGGCGGCCGAAGGAGGGCGAGGGAGAAGAGAGACGGAACGAGAGAGAGATAGAAAGAGAGATGGGGGAGAGACGAAGGGGAGAGGAGAGATAGCTACTCGGTCGCCGGCCAACGAGCCAACCATTCACCCCCGACCAGGCTCACCCCGCGCGCCGGCTAACGTTCCTCGTGTGCTCGTTCGCGAAAGAGGGCGATGCTCGCGATGGAATTTGTCCCTCCGGCCTCGGTTCCGCCCTCGGATGACCACTGATAAATTTAGTAGACTTCTCTCTTTCTGGCCCGGCGCGGTCTTCTCTGTCGCGCACGCTCGCTTCCGGTTGTACGCGCGATGCTCCCCCCGCGCCCACCCCTCCGCCGTCCTTCACTTTTCTCTCCCTTTCTCGCCACGCCGCTCTCTCGCCATTTTGTGTTCGAAACAGCGGCGCGCAGCCTCCGGGCGGATTTTCGCCGGCTTTAAATATTCACGGTTGAATATCCGAGGAACCAACACGCCGCGGTATTATTATTACGAAAAGTCCCGACCTACCTCCGTGTAATAATGAGCATCCATCGGGTCTTCCGGCAGAGCGGCTGACTCGATTCGTCTCTCGAGCGATGTCTCGTTTGGGGGAGGAAGAAAGAATGAGTAGTATCTATTAATGTTTTACGGTAGGGAAGACCGGGGCAAGTTCACTAAAGAAGTAAGTTGGCTAATTGATTATTTCGGTTGTTTCTTAACAGGTTACTTGTCATGTTTATGGAGTTATTTATTGATTCCGTATTAAATAAATAAATGGTTTAACTCGATGATAGATAAGAGTAGAGATTAGATGTCAATGAGAGAGCAAGAGCGAGCACACTCGGCACGGCTTGGATGCGAGGGAAAGTCAAGTGTGGTTATAGGCGAATAGTACAAAGGACGAAATAATCATCCGACCGGTCGCGTCGATTACGAGTGCGCGAGTCGGCGCGGCTGGCGAGACACGGGGGCCATTAAATTATTCCGTACGAGCCGGCGAGAGAGCGCGGCGTTTTCCATAAAACGCGGATATATATACATCCGGGTCTCTCCATACCGGTGTCTCTCCTCCGTGGTGCCGGTGGCGATACGCCCCCCTTCCCGCCGCAATCTGTTTCGTTTATCGCAAGCGTCCCTGCTGTTCCCCTCGGTCGCGAGATCCGGGCACGATGTTCGCCCTCTCGGCGGAGAGGGCGAGACACCCGATGCTTCCGGCTGTCTCTGTTTCTAAGTATCCGGCGAGATGATTTCTCCCTTTTTCTTCTCCTCTCGTCCGCGAGATCCCGAGGATAGTTCAAGTCGCGCAGAACGAAAACGCGGATAAAGAGGCCGCGCAGGAGGAAAAGAAGGAAAAAGCGAGCGAGCGTTTTCACACTCCTCCAATAAAACAAGCAATATCGCAGTGTCCCGGGCGTCCCGGAGGGAGGTCCTGCCAGGGGTTATCCTGGGCCGCCTGGGGCTCGGGAGGGCGACTCCGCGATATATATACGGTATATTGCTCTCAGATCATCGCGCCTGCATCGCATTAACGGGGATGATATCACCCTTTTGCACACCCACGTGGACACGCTCCACGCGCACGAGCGCGCCCGCGAGCGCGCGCGGCTCGTATTCTTCCTTTGTACGAATACGAAGCGAGCGGCGGCGGCGGCGATGACGTACGGAGCGCGCGTACGTGGCGGACTTCCGTTCAATGGAAGGCCCCTTTGTGCCGCCCCGTCGAAATGCGGACTTAAAGAGACTGCATTCTTGAAAGGTGAAATAAGAAGTTGGGATATCCGGCCGTGCCCCGGCGCGATTAGCATGCGCGATTCGGATGCGAGCGTCCTTTTATGGCCGATTGCGAGAGATAGCAGAGGCCGGAAGCGACGATCTATTTCGATTATTCGACAGCCGATGCGGAGTGTATTGAATAAAGCGATAGATAATGCGTTATTCGGGTACTGAGTAATCTTGAGATTTTAATGACTCGTATTCGAACGATTACTTACTGCCATTTTCTCAATGTTGAGGATCAAAGAATTTCAATTTAACGTTCTGTTCCCAGAAGAAGATCTGTGTCTGAGAATTATTTTATATCCGGTCCGGTATGTCGAGAGAGGGAGGGAGACAGAGAGAGAAAGGAGAAAAGAGAGATTTTACCCATATTGGAGCTCTTCAGTTTCAATGTACAATTAATTTGCAATTTATTTATTTGATTACACAAAGAACATATATATCATAAATATATATTAAATAAGTAATATAAATAAATATAATAGGATTATACATAATAGCTAAAAATAAAACAATAACATTTTTTTCTCATTATCTCTTCTTCTTATTCTGAAAGCGTTGTTGTAATCTCTCGGCTCGGGATACCATGTGAGAATTCTTGATTGGCGACGGGGCGATTGAGAGGAAATGACGCAGCTCTTCTTGCCGACTGTTTTGGTAGTATCGTGCTTTGTGTACTTGTCTATGACCGTCATTACGTATATAGTCGACGAGCGACGCACACACTACACGGAACGGAACAATTGTATCGGTGAGCTAGTTATTATTCCTTGTCGACTTTTGAAATATTTCATCGGCATCGCGTTTATTACCGCGTGTTTTTACGATCGAACTGCATTTACGCGAATATCAGCGTCAGTGCCAATGTCAATGCTACGATATCAGGATTATCCCGATATCGAGTGAGTAGAGAATGCCGGATCGGGAAGCCGAAGACGCGGGACATCGGAAACACGGGCAGCGACACATCGTATTTTTTCAGTTTTTGTGTCGAATCATTTATTATATACCGAGTGTTTCCGACTTTTACCGACGTTTGACGGCCTTACCGAGAACCAAAGGGATGTTCGAGTCGAAATTTAAGCCGGCGTACATCTCCGTTTTCACTTGACAAATGACTGTAGAATGAATATCACTTTTATTTTCTGACCATACGGTTCGAAGCTAGAAGCGGAACCCACTATTGACTATGCCATTAGTGCATAAGAAATTAGTTTATAAGATTTCCCGAGAAATAAAAAATGTTAGGATATATGAATGCGAATACAAATCTGAAAAGAGTTAAAAGGATTTCACAAAACGGAAGGACCTCGCGAAAAATCCGGCCGTCTTTCGACCGCACTTATCGCCGGCCACGAACCGAATATCGCAGGAGTTGGAAACAGTCGGGACGTGTCGTCGTCGTCGCGATGCGACTCATTAACGCGCGCTGTCATGCAATCGATCTATACGCATCCCATGAAGCGATAAATGCTCTCGACACACAAGGACAATCGCGTTGACGTACCACGGGCATTGATACCTTCGGGGGGTTGGTTGCCAGGAAGGAAGGAAGGCGGCGGGCAGGCAGGCAGGCACAGGCAGGCTAGAGAGCGACGTGGTGGGCGTAGCTGCGCCGCGATAAAGGCCCGATCACGCGTGTAACGCGCGGATTATTAATCGTGGAATAATTTGACGCCCCGGCGACAGAGCCGGCGACGCATCCCTACGCGCGCGCCCTCTTCCCCTGCGCCTCCTCCTTTGTGTCGCTCTGTCCTTCTTCGCCGACCTCTCACGGCATCATCGGCTGGTGTCGCGCCGTTATCGGCTCGCAGATTTGCGCTAATGTGTCTTCCGATAGTTCATAACGTCCCGGAATGGCGCGCCGGCGGGCGGAGAAAGAGACCGCNCGACGGTGTGGGTGCGAAGGAGAACGACGAGAATCCGGCGCGCGCGCGCGCGCCGGATTCTCGTCGTTCTCCTTCGCACCCACACCGTCGTCGATTCGCAGTGTCGTAAACTCGCAAAGCCGCGACCCTTCGCTACTGGTTCTACCCACTTTCCCTCTCTCTCTCTCTCTCTCTCTCCCCCAAGTGGCCTTTTCCGAAGATCGGCGACGGACGCACCATCCTGCGCTTCGCGCGCAACCACCCGACGTGGTTTCTCTTTCTCTCGGAGACGGATAACGACCCGGTAAATATTTGACGGTTCGTTTAATGCGATCGCTCTCTCCTTTCCGTTTCATCGGCACACGGGAGTTAAGTTGTTCCCACTTTCGAGGGAACCCCTTAACGGCCGATCGTCGATCCCAATGGTCGTTAATTAACATCGGTTGAAGGAAGATAAGAGCCGAATCAGGTTGTTATCAGATCACGTTGATGTTCGAGTCGTGCGGATGTTGTATCCGTCGTGATATCACCGTCGATCGAAATTCCACGTCGGTGGTCCACCGACGAAGAAGAAGCGTTCAGGGTGGATTCTTAAGGTACTCGCGAGCCCCGCTGGATTACCCGCACAAAGCGGGTTACGTCGCGGATGACCCGCGGTATGACCTTTGAGAAACGCGAACTTTGGCCCCACCAACCATCCGTCGAACATTGAAAACGGCGTAAAGCCCGGGTAAAGGGAAGTAAGGAAAGTTCGCGGCGATCGGCCGAAATGGAAACTCCAGGGAATCCTGGAGAACGGGCGAGTAGCTTATGTTTAATGGAGGCTCTATTTCTCTCTCTCCCTCCGCGTTTCTCTTTCTCTCTTTTTCTCCCGACGTCTTTCCGCGTCTTCTTCCTCACGTCGCTCCTCTCTCGCGTTCTCGCGAGGCGTTGTTGGTGGCAACGACGTTGACGCGGAGATGGTGGTGGTGGCGGTGATGGTGGTGGTTGTAGCGGTGGACACGTCATTTATCTTTCACCCTACCTACGGTGCCCGCGTGTCCGTGTTCTCTCTGCCTCCTCTCTCACCTCCTACCTCCTCCGGCAGCTTCGCCGCGTGGCGCCATCTTGGGCACTCCCACTCCCTCCTCCTCCTCCTCCTCATCCTCTTCATCCTCCTCCTCATCCTCCTCTTCGTCCCTCTTTCCTTCTTTCGCTCACGCTCCGTCGCCGTCTCGATCGCGCCAGCTGCGAGAGGAAACCCGTGCTCGCTCCCCTCCCCCCTCGCCCGCCTCATTCCCTCCCGCTGTTTCTCTTTGTTTCTCCTATTTTTCGTCTCCTGCCTCGGCAACCACCATCTCGCTTTATCCGCCCACTTCTCTCCTTCCCCGATCCTCTCCTCCTCTCTCTCTTTCCGTCTTAACCGCGTGTCTGGAATATTTTGGCAATTATTCCGGCGGGCTTGGTTCCTGGTCTTTTCTTTTTTCTTTTTTTTTTCGTTCTTTTCCATCTCAAAAGTGTATATGTCACATCCTCGTATCTCGCTCGCTCTCCTCCTCTCCTCCTCTTTCTCCGCGAATCCCTGGAGTCGGCCAGGACGCGGACCTGTTCGTGAGAAACCGCTCGGATGAATATTCATGAACCCCTCGGTTCCATCGTTCCTCTCTTTAACGGCGTTTGATTGCGGTATCGGCCGGCCGTGGTAAAGACACTTGTTCGTGAACGCTGCGACTATTGCGCGTTCGTCGATTTGACAGACGTCCGTGTGTCCCGAGAACGTCGAATTTCCAAGGTCTCTTTGATCGGACAATAATGATCACTTCGACAACCGCGACTGACAGGCACGACTTTCCGAGCGCATCCCATCGTCATCGTCGTCGATCTTTAATATCCTTAACATCGTCGTACACGCGATCCGTAAAACCGCTCGTATTGGAATTTTTGCAAATTTCAGTTCAGATTCGCTTCCCGAAGGTCATTAAGAGCGCTATCGACTGGACGCGTTCGATTCGACGTGCAATTATACGACGCCCCCCTCCTCCCTTTTTTCTTTTTCCTCTTTTTTTTTTAATCGGCCCCGAACACCAGGTTACCGTTAATTACGAGCGCGCAGGCACAGAGAGCACTACGAATTTCGAATTACCCGTGGATAGGCTTTGTTCTTCGCTTTGCCATTGTGACGCCCTTCCCGATCCGCATATCGGCACCAACCCTACCCACCATCATTGCCATCGAGCGCCGACCACCACCGACAGCGGTAGCTTCAAAACCATCCGGCTGCCGGCAAACGGGACGCAAACGAACTTTCGGCGACCATTGTCGGTCGCACGCACGCGACGCGCGCGATGCGTGGCTTTTTATTCGCGGACGTTACGCGTTCTCTCTCTCCCCCTCTCGCGAATTCGCGCGCAACAGCCATCTCTACGCGGCGCGATTAAATGACAATCATCACGATCGTTAGCGACCGCCAAGCGCGCGGGTCGTTGCGATTAACCCTTTAACCGACACGCATCCGTTTGCTCTCCGCAGAACGCGACATGAAATAAGACGAAAACTATGCACTTTTTAAAAGAAACTCTCATCTTTCAAAGAGAAAGTCTGAGGGCTCTCCGAGGGACTTTTAACGCATTAACGATTCACGCTAACTTGACCCTTTGCGGTTTCAGTTCAGTTAATGCGTTTGAGTCTACCTCGATATCGCGTTTCGTTTCGGCTGAAGACCTTAAGGAAACACTGAGAAAAAAATAAACAAAAACTAAATAAAATATTTGTATACATGTAGCTACCCTAATTACCAAAATATGGTAGAGCAAATGCAGAATGTACGAACCATCGCGAAACAACTGGATCTCTGTAGATCGTCCGGAGAAAGAAAGAAATGCGTCGAAGACAGCTCGGATCGCGAAGGGTTAATCTAGCAGGGCGGCAGCGTGTTAATCATCACCTTCCGAGCGGCCGAAGACGCGGGTTATCTGTCAATCGGCGGTCTTATCCGGCCCGCCGTATTTATATCGCGTCCGACAGCAAACGGGCGAGGCAATTACCCGCGCTTTTGTCCGATCTAACGTAGCAGCGGAATCGACTGCTCGGTATCAGGAGCGGTACTGCCCTGGCCAGGCCGGCGAGTTTTCCGAGTCGAGGCACGTAACCCAGGGCCCTCTCGTGGAATATTAGCTGGTAGCGGATTCGAGCCCGCATAGGGTCGAGCTTGCGAACGACAGACGTGCATACCGTATTAAGCCCGCGGGGACTTTGCCGGGGCTGCTACATGCACAACGCGTACTACCGAGCGCGCGCGCGTGCACGATATACAGGGTGTCTCGGTGAGTCGAGCGCGCTGTTCCCGCGCCGAAATCGCGGTTGCTTTCGTGGCGTCACGGAATGGAGACGCGAGCGATTTCGGAAAGTTCTCGAATTCCGGTGGCGTGTCTCGAGCGAACGTCGAGTCGGCGACGTCGTGTTGATAGGAGGTTTTCAAATGGCGCGGCCTGCGAGAAGATAGTCATTAGACAAGGAGAGTTCGGAGGACTCGGAGGGCAAAACTTCCACGAGTCGCCGTCTCGAGAAACTGACCGCTGGGATGGGTGTCTTTTTTTTCCGTGTCGCAGCGCGCGATTTCTGATACACTCGATGTGTCCGCGCGGTCCCGGAGAGACGAGGGTGCGGAATTGGCCGCGCGACGCGTATCGGTACGCGCTCGGCAAATACTCCGGTATTCATGAATCCTAGCACTCGCCCACGGGATATGTGCGCGTATACGCTCGGCTCCGCCAGGAGGTCCGGCCGTGTGTGGCAGCGTGCGAACAAACCGCCCGGACGTCTGTTTGTTCCCGTCTGGAAAAGCGATTCTTCCCCTCCTCGCGAGAGGACGTCGGCTCGCGCGAGGCCGCGAATAAAAATGTCCGCGCGAAAATACGAAGGGGCAAAGAGAAGGGAAGAGAAACAGGTACGGTCGCGAATTTCCGTCTAAATAAAAAAATAATAATAGTGAGTAAATAAAAAGGGAGAAGTGGCAGAGAAGGGAGAGGGAAAGGAGAAGAGAAATGGGATTTTAAACGTCCGCCTTGTTACCCTCTCTCTCTCTTTCTCTCGCGTACATTCCTCCGTCGTGTCTTTCTCCCCTGTCGCTCGGCGCGACCGAGACAATTCCGCGGGAAATATGTAAAGCAAAACGTCGACGATTTGCTTCGCTCTCTTTCCTTCGCGGGCGTCTCTCGCGACTGTGTCCCCCGCGAGGGATACATCCTCGGGACACATCCCCCGCCGGCAGACTTAGGTACATCCACGCTGGATTTACGCGCGATATATTTGTTTTAAAGTCCCGGGGATTCCCGTGCCTCGTATTCGCCTCCCGTTCACCCACTCACCCCTACGGCGCTGCGATTTCGCCGTTTTCCTCGTCCCGGGTTCCGCCGGCGCGCACCCCTCCCGCCGTTCCTCTTCGTCGGACCGCTTCTCTTCTTCTTCCTTGCCTCGTCTCGTGTATTTATGAGGGCGGGATGGCAGAAACGGAGGGTACGCGCGCGCGGGAGTTATGGCCCGAATAAGTGCTCTCGACCTGGAACAGAGGTTCTCAGCGGAGGACGGAGGTAGCATTAGGACTCCGCGGAAAAAAAGAGCAGGAGGAGGAGGAAGAAGCTGGGAACGGGGAGAGGTCGTTATCGGAGGTGGATAATTGGAAATAAAAACTGCGCGACACGCGGTAACACATCCTCGCGAAATCATTTCCTCCTCCCTTCTCCTCTCATTTATTCCCAGAGGAGATCGCGTCGGGATCTTGCTACGAGAAATATTCTCGTGATATAATTAGTAGCGCAGGATGATCGCACAGCGTGACGTCGAGATTTCACGTCCGAGAAGGGAGGGAGAAAGAGATAGACAGAGAAGGGTGAGATGTGGGCGATTTCGATGACTGCGCCCCGACCGAGTTCGATCATCCCGCTTAATCCCCGGGGCCGAACGTACGCGGTGTCGCGATAAGACTTCGCGATCGCCTTTGATGTCGTTCGCCGAAGTACGAATATTCCATTGTCGCGATTATTGCGCGAAGCACGGTGCCTATGAGTCGCGCAGGAGGACGGAAAAGGCGCCGCGCTCACGGGCGAGGCTTCGCGACAGTTTCGGCGTTCATTAAGCGCGAAGAGATACTGGGTGCGTGCGCCAGACAGACAGACAGAGAGAGAGAGAGTGACGAGGGGTGCCATTGAAAACCGACTTTACGCGAGTCCCCATGGCTTCGCCGTGTCATTATTTCGAGCAACGCGAGACGCTGCGCGAGCGAAAGAGCCGTGAGATTTATTGCGCTTCGCGTCGCAAGTTTCGCGGAGAATGCGCGCTGGCCGTGGAGGAGAAAGTAGCTGGCGTCTCGCCGGCGAGTCGCGTGAGAGCTGGCGAACGAGCGTGGCGATATGTCGGCGACTCGTGGAGAAGCGTCGCGGGAAGAAGCGACGTGATGTAGAGAGAGAGAGAGAGATGACGGTTTTTTTTTTCCGGAGGTTCGAAGTGAACAGCAACCTGCTGAAATTCCGTCGAAATCGACGCACCGCGATCAAGAGATATATTTTAGCCGATGAAACATTGTGAGAATGCGCATGGATAGAGAGATGACGCGAAGGTCGGAGAACGCTCCAGGAAATTATACGAATTTCGCCTACAATCACCCCGATTACACTTATGTATCTCAAAATATATCTCTCATTCCGGAGTCGCGGGGAGGTAAGGAAAAATTATGTAGAAGCGACGTTGCCGACAACGACATTGTCAGCATCGGCCAATTACCTTCCTTTTCCGGCGCGGGCGCGCGCGCTCCCTTTCCTTATCACTCGAATTTTCTGTGTAACCGTGGATAGATGAAGAAGGAAAAGGTGGTACAAGGGAAGGTAGGCGGTTGGGAGGGGGAGGGAGGTCGCCCAGGCACAGGGAAATGGGTGAGGAATGGAGTTCGCTCGCTTCGCCTCCCGTTTACTTGCCAGTTCTTATTCGCTTTGCCCGTCGAGCGTCATCTCCTCATTCAGCCAAAGTCTAATTAAAGTGCAGCTGCAAGTTAAATTAAAACACGATAATGTTGCCGTGAGAAAGAGCGAGCGGGAAAGAGAGAGAGAGAGAGAGAGAGGAGAGGAGAGGAGAGGATGGTTTCGTCGCCGCTTCGCCTCTCGCGCGCACCCACGTTCCTTCTCCTCTTCTTTCTTCGTTAACCGAACTTAAGCAGTCGCGCTCCAATCGTCTCGAACCATTTGCAAACTCCTCCAAGGAGTTCAGCCGCGAGTTGTTAAACACTCAATCCCAACTCGGCCGCGAACTCAGTCTCGCACATGCGTCCCGATCGCGTAGAAAATCGTAGAATAAACATTCTCGATATCCCTGGAACGGGATAGGGGGAAAGGGGTGGTTTCATCCTCGTCGATAATTTGCTAATATAGAGGATGAATTCGCGGGACCGGATGGACAGCTCCGTGTGTCACGTCGCGATGAGAAAAGTCGTCGAAGATCGACGACGCTTCGCTTCGGACGAGGGGTCGAGGGCAGGGGGTGAAACGGGGGTGGGTAAATCGCTGGCAAGGTGGCAAGGAACGGGGTGCGTCGGAACTGGCGGCATTGTGGTCGGAGATAGAGATGGCTATCGGGCCGCGCCACGCGGTAATTGCCAGGAACTGCGGGGGGAAATTAAAGCTGCCCCGGTCTTCCGGCGGCCCATTGTCGGGACTCGCGACACTGTTCCCGGTACCGTTCTATTTATCAGGAACGGCCGCCGAATAGAGAGGGGCTCGGCTGATAGGCTCCGTGTCACTGTGTCACCGGAATCGAAACGCTACCGGTGTTTCTCTGCTTTTTGCCGTTCTCCCCCCTCCCCCCCCTTCCCCTCTTGGTCGTTGCCTTTGTCTTCGGTGCGCTCGCCATGCGAATACTTCTGCGTATCTTGCGAAATATTCGACGAACGCATTTCGCAAATGAATGATAAGATTTCTGACTGTCAGGAATGGGGGTGGGGGAGATTTTTATCAACGATTTTATTATACATGTTTTTTTTAGATTAGTAAATCTTTTAATCCTCTGAATGAAATGGCGTAATGCTTCGGGATTACACGTATCTGCATCTACAGTGTGATTATATGCGAGCGATGATTGGCATTTTTATTTGTTTTGCCGCGAATTATCAAGTGAAATTGTTGTGTCCCGACATTTTTTATCGGCGTTGGATATGACATGGCATGAGTCGGCGATTATACTTGTTATTGGAGGATCGGATCGAGGAAAATCTTTGAAAGATAGATTATACGTCGTCAGATTTATTAAAGTATCGTAGAAAGGCACATTACATATATTCTATTTCTACGAGTATACAGTGTAGCTTTTTAGCGAGCGTGCAATTTGCTTTACACGCTGATCGCTATTTTGAGTTTCTTCTCGTTTTTTTTTTCTAAGATCTCCTAAAACGTTCTAAGACCTTCTAAGGTCGACTACCTGTACGATCTTAATCGTTCCGATCGTTATGATTTTTACAATCCTTTACTTGTTCTTGAGGGCTGCACGTATCATATTTCGGATTGTAGTAATATCCCCAGGGACACTCGTACAGACGTTTCTTTCCATTTTCGCACTTGTAGAACAATCTACAGTCGCACTCGTGACGCCACGGGTCCTTAGAATTCGGGCAGTCGCCAGGTCCAATCGGCTTGTCTGGATCCTTGCAACCGGCTTTATCCGGATCTTCGCATTTACGTCGTGTTGGGCTAAAGTGTAAACCTTCGTCGCACCATTGCAGCACCTTATCGTCTTTCCGACATTTGTAATATTTCCCACAGTCGCACTCGTGAGGTATCAACTCGCCATTCCGGGTGCATTTAGGTGGCGGCTCCTTCCTCCTGCAGTCAGAATCCTCGATCTTAACACAGCCCTGGTACTTTTTGCTAAAGTACAGGCCGTCTGCACACTCACGCAAGACCTTGTCACCCTTCACACATTCATAGAACATGGCGCAATTACATTGGTGAGGTAGCAAAAGACCATCGCTGCCTTTAGGACAATCGTCTCCAGGAGGACGTTTAGTGGTGTGCCAGGTTGGTTGCGTGGGTCTTGTGCGTTCCGTGGTACGCGTGTGCCGGGTTGGATCCGTGGGTCTTGTGCGTTCCGTGGTGTATCGGGTTGGATGCGTAGGTTTTGACCGACAACCCGCATGCTCTGGCCAATCGCAAACTTGAAGACGTGGGTTGAAATGCAGTCTGTTACCATTTTTGTCCATGTAGGGACATTTTCTCAGGATCTTCCTGCCCGCTTGGCACATATAAAATTTCGTGCAGTCGTACTCATGTGCTAAATGGATTGTTGTGTGCTTCGGGTCCTTGGCTGGGCATTTTGTGGGGATTTTCCGTATTTCTTCATTTTCTTCGTCATCATCTGTGATAGACGGTACATCATTGTCGAGATCCTCGCCTTCGCAACCAGCATTGTTTGGCCAATCGCAAACGTTGGTACGCGGGTTGAAATGCAACCGGTCACCCTCCTCGTTCATGTAGGGACAAACTTGTTCTACTTTTTCACTTCCGAGACACATGTAAAACTTTGTGCAATCATAATCGTGCGGGAGAAGGATCGTAGTGTTACCAGGATTTCTATCAGGGCATTCATTACGAGCATTTACCATGCGAGCTACCCTTTTGTGATTTACCTTTGAAATAAATTCTTCGTTCATCGCTTCGGCTTGGTCCCCGTCAGATTTCTTATACTTGCAACCAGCATTCTGTGGCCAATCGCAGACTTGAAGACATGGGTTGAAGTGTAGCCTGTCGCCTTTTTTGTTCATCTTGGCACATTGTTGCAGTATTTTCTTGCCCGCTTGGCACTTGTAGAACTTCGTACAGTCTGTCTCGTGTGCGAGGTGGATTGTAGTGTTCTTCGGATCCTTAGCTGGACACTTTGTAGGAATTTTACATTTAAGAGTTGACTCATGGAGCTCTTCAACAGGAACAAATTGTTCGTTCTCCGCTTTAGCATGGTCTTCGTCAGAGTCCTTGTATTCGCAACCAGCTGTCTGTGGCCAATCGCAGACTTGAAGACATGGGTTGAAGTGCAGTCTGTCGCCTTTTTTGTTCATCTTGGCACATTGTTGCAGTATTTTCTTGCCCGCTTGGCACTTGTAGAACTTCGTACAGTCTCTCTCGTGTGCGAGGTGGATTGTGGTGTTCTTCGGGTCCTTGGCTGGACACTTTGTAGGAATTTTACATTTAAAGGTTGACTCATGGAGCTCTTCAACAGGAACAAACTGTACGTCCTCCGCTTTAGCTTGGTCTTTGCCAGAATCCTTATACCTACAACCAGCTTTCTGTGGCCAATCGCAGACTTGAAGACGCGGATTGAAATGCAATCTGTCACCCTCCTTGTTCATCTTGGGACATTTTTGCAGTATCTTCTTGCCCGCTTGGCACGTGTAGAACTTCGTACAGTCTGTCTCGTGTGCGAGATGGATCGTGGTGTTCTTCGGGTCTTTGGCTGGACATTTTGTGGGGATTTTGCCGAATTCTTCCACCTCTGCGGCGATCGCGCTCCATGACGCCAGGAAAACGGTGGCGATGGCGATTAGGTATATGCCTGTTTTGAACATAAGAAAGGAGAGAATTCGTTACGATTAAATAACTCAAAATTAACTAATGAGTCATAATTAATATTGACAAAAGAAATATCGTGCACCCAAGTTATTATGTAAAATAATTCGGTCGTTTGCTTTCAATCTTTTGTCATTCGAAATATTTATTACGCATCTCAGTACTTACCCTTCATCGCCTATCACCCTGTTCCCGAACGTGGAAGAGAGAAAATGTACCTTGTACGTCCCACTGGCACTTCACTGTGCAGTCGAAATGAGTGGATGATTATGTTAAGACGTATTCCGCTTTTATAAACGTGCATCTCGTTATCACGATGCGCATCGACGGATTATCATATCTGCGGATGACGACTTTTCTTTATCCGGGGAAAGGACAGTAATCGATCAAATTTCGTGGAAGAATTTTTGCACGTAACCCACAACTGAATATATGCGTATCTCGCAGACATGCACGATCTCTACGCAATCATAGTGCTGGTCATTTCACGTACACAGCCAGGATGCGAGAGAAATATGGGAAATGTAAATTACACACAACAAATATCATTTACTTTTGTCCTTATCGCGAAACGTGTTTTTAATCGAGCGCGGCTTATATCTTTATTATTGATAAAGGAAAGATGCAATAAAATCAATAAGATCATGAGAGGCAAATTGGGGCGCGTGGTGTTCTCGGCTGGATAACGATCGCGAATTCTCACGAAACGTTTTATCGTTATTGAAGCTTTTCAAGTTACATCTTGATATATTACGCATTTACGCACGCGCGCGTAAATCCTTCGGCGCGGCGCAATCTTCCGTTATCAGCCGGGGCCTTGAAATTTCGCGCGATAACATCTCAATTGACCGTACCTCCGGTCACGATGTTATCAGGACGCATAATCTGCATCGATGCAGATCGCGCGATACCGGCGGAAGCGAAAAATTAAAACGGGAAAATGGGCGGTAACGGGCGTGCATTTTAAAATTCGCAATTGCACTCGCCCGTCGAATGCATCGCCGGCGCGCCATCCGACTCTCTTGGGGATAGTTTATCGACTCTCGCGATTTTTTCCTGTTTTCGAGCTGTTTAGTGATTACCTCTTTCGCGATGCGATAGATATCATCGTGCGATCAGTTCGTATGTACGGAAATATGGCTGCAGAGTGATAATTACGTCGTGCGAAACGCTCTCTCTCTCTCTCTCTTTCTGTCTTTCGCGAAAATTATATAAATTAAAAATAAAAATTATATAAATAATGTGACGTGTACAATTACAGAGTTGGTGTCGTAGGAATTTCCGGTGGATTTAGTGTACCTGTGATACAGCCCAAGAAAGCATTAATAATACGCGTGAGCTCAAGTGCGAAATAATATGTGAGATCACTCCTCCAGCTTATCGTTAACATCGTCGTTGCTGACACGCATGTTTTTCGTATCTCCGGATCGACATTCAACTAGTCTCTCGGTGCAACGTCCAGTTCGCATTGAACGATCGATAAAGCACATGCAGTTAAGTAGGATAAATGGGACTTCAACGATGGTGGTCACCCGAGCTTCGTATTATCGCTAAAAATTACTATCGCCGGAAATAGACATAGTTACCAGCCGTTATCGCGATCTGAAAGCTTCTTTTTCCGGGTGCTGACGCATCCGGAACGATGACGTGATCTATGAAATCAAAGTGCGCATGAAAAATGGACGATCTTATCAGATCAAAGGTCGATTACGGTTCTCTGCTCACGTCACAAACGTGACGTTTCTCGCCGCGAAACGTAGAGCTCGGGAACCGCAGTTATGTTTCTCTTTATCGTGCGTGTAGACGCTCGCATTGTTCTAATTTTAACGCATTTATTGTGTTAAGTGACACCAAATTTCAATGGACCGTTTGTAACACAAAACTTTTGTTATTGCATGTATTGGAAATTCTTTAGGAAAAAAGTTAGACTATAAAGAACGGTAAAACCTCCCCCTCCCCTGTCGACGAACTCGCCGGAAAGAATAGACATGCGTCGATAAATAATTCTCGCTTACCGGCAAGTTCGATTAAAGTCCTCGTGAATTTCGCGAATATCGCGACTTCTTCGAGATTCGAGCGACCCACCACGAGAAAACGCGGCCACGCATAAGCTCGCTGATAGATTTTCATCTCGGCCCGTCTCTGGCCACGTCATAAATTCACGCGATCGCGGACGCGATGCGTCGTCTCTCGCTGTAACGTTTTGTTGCTACCACCGTATATCGCCGCTTCGCCCGGTGGCGTAACTAACAAATGACACGCGTGTCCGAGCTATCCGCGCGTGTATGCGGCGTTCGCGCAGAGGTAGGCGGATACACGGGCGAAGTACATTAATCAAGCGATATGATACGCGTCCTTAACCCTTCCTCGCCCTTCCGTCCCCTTCGCCGTCCTGATGCACGTCCGTCCGTCCGTCCGCGCTTCGCTCGAAACGAATTCATGGCCAGGGCTACCACGGAAGATGACGCTCTCCCGCGGACTCATTTTTAACGATTATTCACGAATTATCGCGCGTTTTTCGACTAATTTGAATTAATTCCTCGATTAATTAATTATTCTTCGATTGATCCGAATTGTTAAAGGCGTTAAATAAATGTAAACCAAATTCGAGCCATGCATGTGTCACCTCGTCTAATTAGTTCTTTATTGGCCGTACAACTCTGATTCTGACAAGTGCAATTAATTATACTTTATACGTAATTTAACGAGACGCGGCAATGCAGCGTATCCGTCCGATGAGGAAGATTTGGAATAGTATTATTTCATTTAATAATTCGAGGATTGAACAATTCGGGGGAGAAAACAGAAGGAGAACTTGGTAGAACGCGAGAATGTTCATTCGATTTCGCCGGCATCGCGATCGGCGGCGGAAAATTCCCGAGCACGTCGTCGGGCCGGGCTGAAAAATAAAGCGATCGATTCCGCGTCGGTTTGCCGGTACGGCAGATAACCGCGCATGCCGGGATGCGCCGTGTTTCTCTCGTCTCGATTCATTATTCCGCCTTCATGAATATATCGCGCTATCGTCTTCCGCGCTCGCGCGCAGCTCCGTTTTCAATTTTCTCCTCGTCGCCGTCCTACGAGCGTGACGATACATACATACGGTATGCCACACTTGGCGAGGCGCGATTCGCGCGCGCGCGTGTTTGTTGTACACGTGCGCGTACATACATATATATATATGAATTCGCACATGTATATACCGCACGTCGCGTATGTACTATACATATACGCACCGCACGACGCGGAGCACGCGTGAGTTCGCGCGTAGCTCGCGAATGCGTATGCGGCGTCGGTGCAGCACGTCGTCGTCGGAGAGAGCGTAGGGACCGGGGAGCGCATGTACGCGCTCGCATATGTATACCTACATATATGTAATATGTACTTATGTATATATACATACACGCATATATCAACACATCTACATATGCGTGCGATACATACGGACGCGAACGAGAAGCACATATGTACGTTACGTAGGCTGTATGTGCGAGCTCGCGAGGCTCGTACGTACATAGCGGAGAGCACAGGCGGGCTGGTTGCGGATAATTCAGGCAATCAGCGTAATGTTGCGGCGGTGAGGACCCTCCAACCCTCACTACGTATATAATACGGTACCTACGTACCTACCTACCTACCTACCAACCGTCGGCCGGCGGGCTTCCAGATACGCGCGCCGCGGACCCGAGTATGTACGCGCCGGCCGGCAATCCCGCTTATGTACGGAGACTGTCTACGCGAGAGTTAGGCAATAGCCACGCATGCCTACGGAATTGTAACGGGTGACCCGTCGCGGAGACGCCGCTACTGGATTCCGGGGACCGTCCATCGGCGGTGACCCCGTGCGTGAGCGCATGCGAATGGACAGTCGCAAGACGGTCCCTTTTTCTCGAGTTGCAGCTTTCTTTATCCAATAGTATTCCATTCGCGAAAATAATCCCCGAGTGGGTTATCGCTGTATCGGGCGATAACGGTATCGGGGAGACGATCGAATTGTTTGTTTGCTCACATCGGGAAGTCGTGTACGTGAAACACGCGAGAAAGGCCGCGTCGATCGGTCTATTGGCGAATGCGAACGGTTGTACCGAGTCGTCGGCGTAGCGCGCGCATACGCGAGCGACGGGGTGGTTTCGGACCGCCACCGAGGTGGTGGACCAAGGATAGGCCCCGAGAGTGACAATGCATCGAGCACTCTCGAAATGTCCTGGTGCAGGATGCGCGCGCCCTCCCCTCTCGCTCGCGCTCCGTTTCGCGTCTTGCCCATGTCGATCGTTGACGTTTGCGGTGTGTGCGTCTAGTCCTCCCTCCCGAGCGTCTCTTAGTCCTAGACTACCCGTCTGCTGGTTCATTGATTGATGATTATTTGCCATTTTCATTCCAGATACTCATTGTCGCCGGCGCGGCCGTCTACGCCGACTACGTCACCGTTCCCGCGCCTCCCCGTCCCACTCTCTCGGCAGGTATGCAATGCGACTTAGATAAGATAGTAAAAATTGAAGCCTACATCTAGATATACTCGTTTAAGTGCATGAAGATCGCGAGAGTTATCTGGATAATCTCGCGGAATCGCCGCCCGATAAGATTCAGATTAGCTTAATGTCGCAGTGAATTCTCTCGACCGCGGTTTTAATCTATTAAAGGCCACCGTTGTTTTACCAACGCGTTCAATTAAAGGGTCGGTTTGTTTATCTTCTTGAAGTTTCGGAAAATTGGCGGGAATCTGATAGCTACACGGTGGGAAAAGGTTCTTTTGGATCTGGCGAAATTTCTTTAATTGAAACAAATTTGTCTTTTGGGATAGAGCAGACTTTCTTTGTTGCAGTTATATTGAAAACATAGATGCAAGTAGGAATTAGGACGGGAGAGAAGCGTTTAAAACACAAAGGCGAAATTACATATTAATAAAATTCTTGACGTTGATAAATTATCTGTGCAGGGAAACCATTTTATACATAGTTACTATTTAACTTTTATGCCATTATAATAACCGTGCTCGACTCTTCATAGCCTCATACTGGCAATTTGAGAATTTTACAGAGCCTCATAAATTATTATTTAACTAACAAAATGAGATTTTATTCCATCAAAACGGATCTGAAAACTGATCGCTAATAGATTAAGATGATGCCGCATAATTTCGCATTTTACACGAAGCGCAAAGTTTGCGAGATTTGACAAGTGATCGAAGTCGCGGATCGCGCGGCGAAATGTCGAAAATATTATCCGAGGGGATTTCGTACGGAAGAGTCGAGACAATCGTCGATTGGTCGAATAATGCCTCACCTTTGCTTCCTCGATCCCGCTTCCTCTCGAGCACGATAAAATCCGTCGTGCTCCTCGCCCCGTCGTCGCCATCGTCGTCTTGTAGAACAGCGGGCTCTAGTATTTCATCTTTTCATCGGGCTTTCTGTGAAATCGGATAGGCTAGACTTACGCGCGCGCGGAACGTTATGCGAATTACGTCGGTGTCTCGAGTGTCGCCCGCCGTAATTTTACCGCGGGGATACCGAGAGACACGTCGATGTTCCCCGTAATAATAACGAAATCGCGATCGATTTTGCGAGAGTGCATTAACGAGAAATGAAATGCATCCCCGTCGTCGATCGATGTCGCGTTCTCAGACTTCGCTCGCTTCTCGCGACTTCGACGGCGAGTCGCGAAACTAAGATGAACGACGCCTGTTTCAAAGTCGGGCGACGTCGACGGCGTTTTTGACCCGCGCGAGGCGATAGAGACCCGCGGAGACTTGCGCAAACCGCAACTTTCGAGAGAGTCGATAAGTGACGGGATTTTATTTTTCGCTCAATACCGAGCGAAATTTATCTCGGGAGACACGAAATTCTCCAGACACCCTCCGTCCGACCGATATCGTCTCGAAATTGAGAATCTCCGATCCCTTGGTATCGCTTTTCTTTTCATTCTCTCCTTTTTTGTTTTTTCGCGAAAGGGGCAGACATCGCTGCGGTTACGCGATGCGAATCGCGGCCGTGCTGTACAAGCGGTCGTTCGTCCTCTGGAAACCGGAGGAGGATTTAAACACTCGTAGCAACGGCGCTTAATTTTTCCTTCTGCCGAGAGACTTTATCGTCTTATCGCGCTCGGAGATCTCCCTGCTTCCTCTATCTCTCGTCCCTCTTTTTTCGTCCGCTAATTTCCTCGGGCGGAATCGAGCGAAAATCGAGAGAAAGAGAGAGAGAGAGGAGGTACAAGCGATCCGTGCGCGCTGATAGTCAGAAAACCCGCGCGGAACGAAGAAAAGTTTTTCTCGCGTCCCCGTGTTCGCGTTGAGAGTAAAGCGGTTTCTCCATTCCGAGCACCGCCATCACCGCCGCCTATACCCCGGTGGCCCTGCCACGGGGAGTCACGGGGTTTCGCGGGTTTTCCGCACATCCCCTCTACCCCGCGCGGTTGTGATTTCTTTCGGAGCGATCTGGCGGGGGGCCGCTTTTCAAAGGACTCAAAATTACTTTCTGGATAAGCTGGATTAGAGTTTGCTCTCGTGCCGCATCCCAGATTAGACTGCCAACGACGACAGCGACGACGGCGATGGCGTCGTCGGCGATGTCGATGCGCTCGCGATTCCGTTCCTTCGATACTTGTTTCCTCCGGCGCGGAGTTTCTCGCGCGACGAGAACAGCCCGAGTTTCCTGGGAAGGGGAGGGGGGGGGAGGGAGAGGTATTTTCGCGAAAACGACCGATGATCGCGTCGACACTACTCATCCGCGAGGACCGACTGAGCTCCCCGAGTCCGCCTTTAATCCGCGTCGAGCTCGCGATCGTCGTCGAAGAAGCGTCGAATTCGCGTCCATCGTTCGTCCCGCGTCGTTCTTCCTTCCTCGTTTGCGCGCCTCGTTTTCATCGTCGTTTCCTATGGTGATTCGTGGCTTCGCTCTTTTCCTCTCTCTTTCTCTCTCTAGCGACCTCGGGACCCACCGCTTTCAGGGCGAATCTGGCACGCGGAGAGTCGCCTGATCCGAAGTCGCATTGGTAGGCAGAGCGTAGGGCGAACTTTAAGAGGGTTGCTTTTGTCGAGACGTTCGCTACCCTTTAAACCGCCTCCTGTCCTCACCCACACTCCCCGCCCGTTCTCCACCCCGGTAGTCCGCGTATCTCGTCCCGCCCTCGCGCGACTTTCCTCTCTCTGTCCTCCTCTCTCCTTTGCACCCTTGGGAAACCAGCTCGCTCTTGCCCTCTCTCTCTCTCTCCCTCTCTTTCCCATTCCCTCGCCGATGGCTGAGTTCTCGCCGCCGTCTTCTCCGCCGCGCTCCTCGACGAAGCCCGATGGCGAAACCTAGGAGACCAGATTAGAAGGGGCGAAACCCGCGCGTCGACGCCGGGTACTTTCGTGATTTCCACTCCGGGCTCGTATCTCGCGCGCGTACTACGTACTACACCCTCGGCCGTCGCTACTTCGGGGAAACAATGGCGGTGGTGAAGGTGGAGAGAAAGAGAGAGAGAAAACGTGGCCATGAAACGATGGAAGACTGATCGAACTCGAAATAGCCGCAGACCGCGCACGAGAGTCCGGCCGGCCGAGGCCCGACGTTTACCACGACGGCGTAACTACGTAGAAATTTGTGCTCGGCTCGTCTCGAAGAAATAATTTAATTAGAGCAAAGAGAGGATAAGGAATGAAGAAAGAGAAACAAAGGGAGAGAGGAAGAGAGAGAATAGTGAGACGTTGATTTTTAATGAAAATGTGTGTCGGGAGTGGGCGAAAATTGCGGGATCCGTTTAAATCCAATGTAACGACGAAGCTGGAAAATGTATAACGAGTTCGCTCTCCCGAATGCTTTTCTCCCGTCTGTGCTCTCTCTCTCTCTCTCTCTCTCTCTCTCGAGCACCGCGTTTTTACAGCGCAACGCGAGTTTTACGTTCAAGTTGCGCGATAAAAAATGCAGGATGGATTTGTTTGCCGGCAGTTTTTTTTCCCCCGTCGGTTCTCCGGGTTTCTATGGTTCGGGATCCTCGCGATGATTTTGCACGAAAAACTCAGGCACGCGAGCGAGCGAGCGAGTGAACGAACGAACAAACTAACGCTCGCTCGCTCGCTCGCTCGCGTTCGCATCCGAAATGTTTTTTCCCTTCTTTTTACCTCCCCGTTGCTTTTCCCTTCCTTTTCCTCGGATACCGCAAGTTATTTTTGCATTTTTCTCGTCGGGACGAGAAAAAAATTGAAGCAAATTAGCGGACGCGCGTGTTCACCGCGGAATAACGTATCACTGGTCGCCGTTAATACTCGTTTTGACCGGGCGCCTCTCTCTGCGGTGACTGCGCTCGACCGCGAAGTAACGTATTGTTACGTGCGATAATTAGCGGCAATTAAGCGAGATGCCGGGGCCACGTGTTTTGCGCGAGCTGTAGTGCGCGACCGAAACTCTCTCGGCGAAAAGTTTTCGCGGTCGAGCGATATATGAGAGCGACAGAGAGAGAGAGAGAGAGTGCTCGACGCTTTTAACGAAACCGGCACAATAGAGAGAGGGTGCCGCGGTCACCACGTTTTTTGACAATATTTTGCGTAATTGAGCAGCGGCAATAAATTTCGGTTGAATTATGCCAGCGCGAGGAAAATAACTGAAAACTGTCCAACTGTTCCCATCCATTATTTACATCGTTTAGCAAATTTTACTGCTCCCGGGTGGTGCTGGGCGCGCCATACCAGATATTTTCTCTCGTGTCGCACCGCCCGTGTGCTCGTGTGTACGTTTGTACGTATATATACGTATGTGTGTGTGTATGTTTGTGCACAATCGCATGTCTCTGTGGGCGGGTGGAAGAGTGTGTGTGTGCATGCGTGCGTGCGCGCACGCGAAAATACAGTCAGCCATTTATTCGCGCGTACAGCGAGCAGGGGGACGAGAGAGGCACGAACGAACGAATTTACGATTTCATCGAATTCTCCCGTTAATCGCCGGTATACGCGTTTCCGGGGCTTCACGGCCGACCGAATTCTCGCTAACTCTCCGACAAAGTTCAACGAGACACCCGGTACGGCTGTCGCATCTCCTCTCCTCTCCTCTCCCCTGTTGTGTTCTGCTCTGCTCTTCCGATCGGCGGTGATTTTACGAGCAAGGCTTATTTCACTAAGGAAATAAATGAGTCTCCCCGATGCCGCGGGCGCGATAAAGAGAAAGAGCGATTAAATCCGGCGAACGAAACGGCGGATGTTCGATCGTTCGTATCGTCGAATAAATTTCGCAAATCAACGAGGAGCCGTACAATTTTACAATTAGCAGCGCGCGATCAAATGATACAGATTAAAACGCGCGCGCTCGCTCGCTCGGTCGTTACCTGCAAACGACGACGGTCAGTCGGCGTCGATATTTTCTGGACCGCGCGCGACTGACGTCCGGATGACGCGACGTTTAGCGTCATCCGTTGTAATACGCGCGCGGCGAAGATTTATTAGCGATCGATTACGGAGGTTCAATGACGCGCTAAATTATATGGAACGAATCCGATAAGTGAGCAACGCGCGCGCGCTCGGTACGAAACACCGATACGATTTCGCAAGCTACAGATGCGGATGAAGAGTTATATAGTAGTCATATTAAGGAGCTAAAATCCATCTATGGCAGCTAAAGTAGAAGCAACTTGTTTACTGTGATGGAACAATGCCATTAGCTGTCCCTAATTTATCTCCTATGGCTAATTTTTTCTCCACGTGTAAGCAATTATCGGGTCGCTTTTTTCTTCATTTGAGTATTTGCCGGGGAGGAAGTCGCCGGAGAGGAGATCTCCGGCGGACTCTTCCCGGAACTCTTCAAAACTCTCTCGTTACACACCTCGAACTTCTTCGGCTCTCTTCGTTGAAGGACTCGCCTCGCGCGAATTTATTCACGAGCCCTCGCCGCGGCCCCCGCAGGTCGCCGCGTATTGTCTCGGAAACGAATTTCCGCGCGAAACATTATTCGTTACACTCACATTGTGTAGGTAACACACGCGTGTTGTCGCTATCGTGTTAATATCGGGCGTCGAATAGCGCTCGCCAAACAACCGCGCGATTTTTCACGGCGGGTGCAGCCGCCACTCGCGCGCGCGCGCGCGCGGTTTAATAAAGTTAGCCGATCAGCGGCGGTACAATGAACAGAGGGAGGGAGAGAGAGAGAGAGAGAGAGAGAGAGAGGAGACCAGGCAGGTTGCGAGGTTGTATCCTCGCATAGTTACAGGGTTAGGTATTTATCAGACAATGACCGCACTGATACCCCTCGAACTAGGCTCGTGGCTCGAGCCGTTAACCAACATATGTAGTACTGCAATCAGATTTCGTTGATCGCGCCCCGTGGTTGAACCGTGGGATAGTTTGATCAGTAATTTAAGTTGCGCTGAATCGACGCTTATCTCGCCGTTCAGGTCGCTCGGTCTATCTTGACGCCTGGAGTCTCTCGTCGATACGAGGCGCTTCGCGGCAAGTGACCCTTTGATAGATGTTTTAAGTATTTATTTGCGGACGATTAGTACTAGTTTGTTACATTTTCACGTATTCAGTTTGGTAATTTCCCATCAATCTTCCGAGACAAATGAGATCTTTGTCTCTTGCGTTCCCGATACTTGGGCAAATCTTTAACTTTAAACACTTTTGTCCTCTCTGCCCTTAACCCTCGTCATCCCATCAGGATGTATTTTCACTTTTCACTTTTTCTTTTGAGCAGTTCCGATTATAGAAGGACTGATATTTTCTTAAATTTTAGTCACAATATCCAGACATTTGCACTTATAAATAATTACTTTGTTTCTCAGTGTAACGAATGCGACGAGAAGATTTGTTAATCTTATGAGTGATCGAATTAAGGAAAAAAATTAATTATTCGTAATGTTAATCAAGCCGTTTTCAATTACGGGATTAAATGAGAGTTTGTTAGTTAAAATAAAATACAAAGGATAAGTTTAATTTTTTAAATTAAATTTATAAAACCATTAAAAATGCATTATGTACTTGTGTTAAAATCGGTCCTTGATAATATTTGTATGTTGTATTAATATAAATTTTTAGCACTCTCGTGTGTTAATTTAACGTATTGTGTTTACGTTATCTCAATATTTTGTGTTGTCTCGATATTCAACATGTGTGTATTAAAATAGCATATTTTATACTTGCTTGTCGATAAAATATTATGGACATTAATTTTTTACATAATATTTCTGTTATTTTTCAACATACTCACCTTGTGTTAAATTCACGCAAAAATTCGTATGGACCGTTTTGGACACTCGAAATATGTGAAATTTAACGTAAAATTCTTTGCTATGTATCAAAAAATAGTCTGATCTTAATTTCTACGTATTAATCGCGCATGAGATTCTCTTTATGGCCAGATTTCATGCAACATTCTCTCGTGGTGTTCTTAACCAGCCAAATAGAGAGAGAGAGAGAGAGAGAGAGGGAGAGAGAAATTCGTGCATTTACCTTATTCTCTTTAACTTTGACATCGACTTTGCTGTGTATTATAATTACTTAATGCCTCCCCGTGTTTCCGTTCTCCATGCGGAGCCGAACCTTATCGCATTCCGCGGCAGCACGTGGAATGGTTTAAAACGTTTTATCGATTCGCGACGAGAGGCCTCGCCGGAAATTATGCGCGCCATCGTCGTGTTATTTACCGCGGGTAGTTTAATACTTTCTCGCGCGCGGGCGCGCAAAGTAGGCCGTGTGCATCGCGCGGACACACGTGGATCGCGACACCTAACGTATCGATTCGGCGAGTGACCTTGCATCCGGATACACCGTGCTGTCTCGGCAGATATCCGGTAGCCTACGTCGGCGATCTCCGTGGCCGTTCGCCATTTCATTGTCCCGGCGTCGTCGCTTCGCGTTATCGTTCGACGTAATCGAGCAGGTAAATACGAAACGGTGCCTGGCTGGTTAACAGGCAGTTGCATTACCGCGCGTTGACTGTCCTCCAGACGTCCGTTGTCGCGAAAGTATCGGCTCACTTCCGGTTTGGCAGATGAGAGAGTAAACCTCGCGTCCGTCGCTGTCTTTTTCTACTTAAACGGAAATCAGCAGTCAGCGGAAGTCCCTGTTTTCATCTCGAGCCTCTGCACTGAAATAATTAACACTGGCGACGCACGGACCGCCACGTGCGGTCATCCGCTACGAGCTTTTTAAATCAGCGACACGGATATACGATACACATAGCTCGCGCGCGATCATTCGATCGGCCGATTTCGACATCGGCAATGCGGCTCCGCGGTCATCCACCATTTCATTGTGCCGAAATGGCTGCGTAGCGTTATCAGCCGACGTAATCAGGCAGGCAGGTATATATGTATATAAGTATTGATAGTGTGCTGTACGTGCGTGCCTGCCTGCCTACCTGCCTGCCTGTTCGCCTGCCTGCCTACCTCCTGCGTGCGGGTTGTGCGTGTCGAGATAGACGATAGAGGAAGAAGCGAGTGGGAGGACATGAACGAGCGAGTGAGAGAAAGAGAGAGGCGGGAGGGAGGGCGAGGGAAGGAGGGAGAGGAAGAGAGAGAGACAGGGAGAGAGAGAGTAGCCCTCCGATTGGTCCACGCTAGGGCCCCAACCTCCGGCACGCACGTAACGCGGCCAGATCGATACGCACTGCCCAAGTCACCGTCCCTCTCCGTCGTTCTCTGTTTTGCTCTCTCCTTCCCTCTATCTTCCTCCCTCTCTCCCCCTCGTGGTCGCTCTTTCTCTCGCTCTGTCGCTCTCACGGGCTCTTCATCCCGCTCCCTCCTCCGTGCCTCTCCTTCTAATCCATCTCTTCTCCTCACCTACGTACCCCACTGCGATACTCTCTCGCTCTTTCGCTCCGTTCCTCTCTGTCTTACCGCAACCTCTCTCTCTCTCTCTCTCCCTCTTTCTCTGTACATTCTATATTTATCTCTTTCTCGCTCTTGTTACCACGCTCGCTCCGAGCACACTCATGAACAACCACCTACCTACCTACGCATCCTCCTCCGACACTAACTGCCCTCTGTCTCGAACTCCGGTCTCTCCCCGATATCTCGTCATTTCTCCAGGATTCCGCGGGATTATCAGGCGCGGTGAGACGCGGACAAAACAGCCGGTTTCCTGTCCGAAGGACCGCTTGCGATCCAGTACGACGGGTTATCCAGTTCCGAGTTTCCCGCTCGATCATTTTTCCACCGAGCCGCGAATATAATTCGAGTGCAACCCGGGAGTTACGTCCCCGGTCAACTTGCTCCCTCGACGGGACGCGGTATCATCCTCGAAAGGACACTTCGTCCCGTAAGCGAAGTCTCAAGGTTACCAGCGGCGCGTCTTCTCGTCGCGTAATCCGACGAGCGCGGCCGAAGTTCACCCGCGATTAGACGCGCGGCTTCTCACGGGGATTTGCGGGTCGTCCCGCGCGGTCATTTTTCAACGGTCGCGTGAGACTCGTCCCGGCCGCACTCGTCGCCGTGATCGTCGCCGCCGTCATCGTCGTGAGTCGTAATCCAATTAAAGAAAAGCCCGGCGAGGCGATTGTGCCGTCTAATCGACGAACAAGGCGTCGCGTTATTACCCTCCCCTACGCCGGGGCACAATGCTTCCTGGCGGATCGGCGAACAATGGACGGGAGCGGCGAATGGATACGTACGCAGCGCGTACCAGTAATGAGGGAGCCCGCGATCAACGCTAATACCGGGTGTCCGCGAAAGCGCGCTGACTTCTTGCTTTCCGCGCGCGCTGCCGACAACAATCTTCCCGCATCGCCGCTCTCTCGTGTCGCTTGCACCCTCCCCACCCGCTCGTTGTCCCTTTATTGTCTTGGGGAGTTACTCGAATCCAACATTGTTAGTCTCCCGTGGACTCGCGCAATGATACACGATTACCACCGGATCAGTCGGATGCGTTCGTCTACGATTAATCTCTTCCCCCCCCCCCTCTCGCCCGGGGACAACTAGAGAGCAACTATACAGTGCCGCGAAGCGCGTGAGAATCTCTCGGTCGACCGTGCTGCGACGTTCCAATAAAAGCGCTATCGCGTCCGATCCCGAGAGAGGGGAGGAGAACGATACTCGGCCCGTGAGAATCGGCGGCCTTGACTCCTGATCCGCGGGAAATTGGAGATCGTACGGGTCTCGTAGGGCGCAGGCTGCTGCTGCGTGCAACAGGCATCGGTAATGCCAGGACCCCGTCGTGTTTACGAGACGCACCGGCCGCGAGGGATGCGATCATTGCGTTGTCCGGCAATCGAGACCAAGGCACGACGCAAGTCGGTCTTCTCATTTTTTACGACGCGAAGAAGATCGACGCAAGTATCTGTCGCGTCAGTCGAAAGGTTCGCTTCGATTTGTTGCTTCCTTCCATCGGCAAATCGGTCTCTACGAAAGGGATGGTACGAATGTTGTTGGTGAAGAATTACAAACGACGGCGATTATTCGGTTGACGAATAATTTGTTCCCCCGGAGTCAATCTTCAATGTACGATGCGCGTGAGTTGTACAGTTAATGTGTTAAATTTGATTTGAAGATCGAGCCGAATTTTTCGACCGACCCGATAGAATAGATTTACGTGTCGTGCGCGCGTAGACGCTCTGCGGCAATTGCCTTAGGTTTCTACAAACCGAAGGAGGGAGTAGGATTCATCGATGTTCGAAGATACGCGGGCGGGTGAGACACGCACGTGTCTCCCAAGGAAAGAGTGGAATAATGTAATCCCATAGGACATTGGCGCCCGTTTAACGCGCTAATGCACGCCTAACTCGAGCAAGAGCGCTCACCGCCGTGCGGAATAATTGACGCCGCGCGTGACAGTCTTTATCGGATGTGACACGTTAGTTTAAATAGATAGATTTTTGTGTCGAGAGGTCCAACTGTCCTCGGAATAGCTCCGGTGATGAAGAGTGCCGCGAGTAAAAAAGTAAATATAGGCGACAATGAGTGTAGGAGGTCTGATAACGAAGCGCGCTCGCTCGTTCTCTCTCTCTCTCTCTTTCTGTTTCTCTCTCTCTCTCTCGCGTGCGCGCGCGCTATAAACGAGCGCGCCGAATAAGGTGTGGAACGCCGCGCGCCTGTCCTGCCCCCTCCCCTCTTCTCCTCTCTACTCTTCGCCTCGCGCCGAATTATTCTATCAATCATAAATACGCGCGGTTCCTCCATAAAGATATATCAATTAAATATTATTCCGCCGAAATATATCGAGGAGGACAAAATCGTGGGCCCTCTCGAGAGCCCCGAAGATTTAACGCGGCCATTGTTTGCATCATCGTATCGATCTAACTTTAACAGCGGTACAAAACGGAGGAAAGAGTGGATAACCATCCACCCTACCTCTCCCTCCCTCTCTTTCTGCCGCCAAACCCCTGTATGTAACTGGATAAATCGCCGGTTTGTCGCTCGTCGTTCTCGGCTTCTCAGTTACTTTTTTACTCCGCCGACGAGGACGACGCTACCCCCTCGCTGTTACAGCGGCGGCGGTGCGATGATGTATGTGACGCGTGATTTATATCTTCTGCGAGGAGAGAGAAAGATACATTAGACGAGGGAAGGAGAGAGAGGAAGAAACGGAGGCAGACGCGCGTAGTGACTTTTGCATACGAAAGACGACACTCGCGTACCAAGGATCGTTTCGATCTTGCGCGCGGATGTGACTCGGAACATTAGGCGCGGACCAGCAGAAATCGCTTGCGAAAGCTTGTCTGTTCGTATTCTCGTGTCGACTCATTCGTGTTCGGTTGAATTCGAGAAAATCTTTCGCGACGGATAAGTGTCGACATGTTATTCATATCGTAATTTGTATATATTTTCTCGAGTCGTTATTCAATTACATTGTATCACATATCTACACGTTTAAATTGAAAAATCCTTTTGCTGTGTGTAAAATATCTTTCAAGCAAAAATATACCGACTCAGGCACACGAATGAAATGTGTATTATGATGCGTATTGTGCGAAAAGACTTCTGAATCGATCTAATATTCGAAGTCATACCCAGGACTCGCTCGGCTATCGCGCGGTGTCTCCTCCCGGAAATTTCCGAAGTTGGCGGCCATGAAGTGTCGACTAAAATTTCGGTAGCACTGTTTTGTTTTATCATAGTATTCTGAGAGACCCGGCGCGGATTTCGCAGTTCGAGGTCTCAACGCAGCGATATGTAGATTGTTTAGCTTCCCGCCGACGTAAGAATACGCGAGGGGTTGCGAGGGACGTTCGTGTGTTTATCTGAGCGTTAAGGGTTCCACTTCCCTAAAAATGGAGAGTCCGGGGGACCGCCGGCGCACCCTCGACTTCCGGATCACGCGCGATATCGTCGTAGGAAGTGTGGATTTTCGCCGGCAACTGATGCATATGATCTCGCGGATGGCGCTTACTTAAAAAAAAAAAAAAAAAAAGAGAGAGAGAGATCGCTGTCGTGTCACCGCTGCCGTCAGCGGGAACGCACGTGTATTCTCGCGGTTGCACGAATACACGCGCGATTTTGTCGCGCGATTTTCCGAAGCAATCCGGTATTCCCGCGTCATTTCGAGCGACTCGATTTGTTCGTCCGCGAAATCGCAATTGTTAGCTGCCGCGTTTTCGAACAGTACTGCACGTTGCCGTATTTTAGAGAAAAAAACAAGGTGTATATCATCAACTGGAGGAGAGAGAGAGAGAGAGGGAGAGTTGTGGCACGCAAAGTCAATGCGGAGAACGGCGCGAGAGCGTTTTCTCATTTTGACGTGCAGTTTGCAGTGCGTCTCTGGGCGCATAATTAGCATGAGAATAATGGCGCGGCGGCTCTCTTAATCAAACTTTTTAAATAGGATTCTCCGTTTGCTCGTTCGTTCTTACGGTTACCGGGGAAACTCGACCTGCTGACTTTTTTCCTCCTTTTTCTCCCTCCCCTCTCTCTCTTTCTCTCTCTCTCTCTCTCTCTCTCTCTACATATATATATAAACTCTCTTTTTTTATAATACGAAATGCTAATCAGCTTCGCATATCGTTGCCTTATCCAGCCCGACGGTTCTCCCGCGGTCGGGAAAGTTCGTGACTGCTACCGCAAAACCGCGAATTAATATTAAACCGACGCTGAATTTGAATTTCGATGAGGCCGATGGGCACATCGATTTCGCCGCCGGCGCTAATAACGCACCCCGTCGACGACTTAAATGCACTCCAAATTATCGAGACTCGTAAAATTCCGCGGCACAATGCCGGCGCGATTATTTTGTCGAAGGCGGGCACGGAATTAAGTAATTATCCGCCGGGACAAATGGCGAGTGGCGTTCAGAACAACAGCGCGTGTCCTGTTTATCGTTCAGCCGGGGGTGACGATTCGACGCGGATCAAGAGAAAAAGAACGTCGCGTCGACGGCGGTCGACGACGGCGACTCGCGCATTTCGCGAGGCATCCCGGCGATTCTGCGCGCCAACGTCCGCTCATTAGCAATATCGCATAAACGGCCGACACGTGTCCGCGAACGAGAGAGAGAGACGACAAATTAGCGTCTTTCGTCATCGACGTCGTCGTAAATTCGTGCCGCCGAGGCCGCGCATACGTTATTCCCGAGTGTCCTCTGCGAGACCACGAAGTTCGAGTTCCTATCCTCGCGTTCTCTCGTTTATTACCGCGATCGAATATTCCGTCAACGATGCGTCTTTTGTCGGCCGCGGAAGAAGGAGCGGAGGACGAGGTGGAGTGGAAGAAAGAGGAGGAGGAGGAGCGGTGCAGAGCAGCAGGAGGAAGAAGAAGACGCGGCGGCGACGATGGTGCTGAAGTGGATGATGAAGGAGAGGAAGACGAAGAAGTGGTAGAGGCGTGCGCGCGGGAAGGGAAGAGAAGGAGCAGCAGCGAGAGGGAAAGACAGGACGCCGGCGATGCGTCGTCGTTACGCGACGGAATATCATTATCCGGATAATGGGCCGGCAATTAGCTCGGCGGCGTGCATAAATCTTCGCGTGAAAGGACAGGATACCCGGTATTTAAATAAATAAGTAGCCTCATTGTCCGGCCACGGGCGTCATCGGGTCACGGTGGAAGCGTGAAGAAGGAAAAAAATGCTAATCAGTCCGAAAACTCCGCGCGCCACGGCGCGCGGTGTGTGTGACAGACGTGGCGAGAAGAAGGATGAACCTACCGTCGGATGAGGAGGAGGAGGAAGATGACGGGGAGAAGGTCCGTCGCTCTTTCAAAATGGACGGAGGTGAAAGAGGGGAGAGAGAGAGAGAGAGAGAGAGAGAGAAAAGGAGGAAAGAGAGGCCCGCGTGTCCCGGTAATTTAAGCGACGCAACTGTCTGTCGACGGATGGAGAGGCACCGATAATTCCGTCTCTCTTCGCCGCCCGGCGATTAACGAGGACGAGTTTCACACGGGAATCCTTCGTATGTCTCTCGCGCGGTCGCGAGAGCGAGAAAAGGTGGGGGTGGTGTGTATTCGTGAAAGCTTGCACTTTTAACGTCCGTAACGACTCGAGGATGGAACTCGTCATTACGCGGCTCCGTTCTTTTGATCAATCTAAAATAGACAAAAATACATTTATGTACATACACATATATTTTTCTTTTTCGTCGAAATCACACCTCGTCGCGCTCTTTCTCCTTGCCGATTTCCGATCTCTCGTGACTTATAGCAACGATCTCTCCACGTCCTCGTCGCGACGAACATTCCGCAGTTATCCCGCAGGTTTTCTCTCTTTTTTTTGCCTCTCTCTCTCTCTCTCTCTCTCTCTCTCTCTCTCTCTCTCTTCCTCCCTTTCCCTCTTTTTTTCTCTCGCCAACGACGAGGCAAAAGAAAGGGCGGGAAGCTAACCGCACTGGACGCGTGGCTACGCATCGGCCGGCTACGCATCCACCCTCGGTGGTGTCTCCTGCCCCCGGCGGATCACCCTTCGCCGATCCGCCGGGCGCATCGGGGGCGAAACGAGGATGATGTGCAATCTATCGAAAGATATTCATGGGGCTGGCCGCTGGCTCCCGTGCTCACGTCCCCGTCAGCCATAACCGTCGCGTCACGAATGTCTTATTGATTGCACCCCTGCGAACGGAGACGGACAGACGCGGAGGCAGACGGGCAGAAAGAGAGAGGGTGCCCGGCCGTGATGAGGGATGACGGGAGCGTTCGGGAGGGAGGCGGCAGGGGGAAGCGCTGTGTGTCTCGGCCGGCTTGAAATAACGCGGGAGGAAGAGAGGATGCAGCGCCCGGAAGCGGCGAATATGCGTTTTGGATCACCGGCGGATGTCGGCCGGGGGTTGTCGCTGTTTATTCGTCGCTCGGTTCGCGCCCTCTCCTTTTCTCTCCTCGTTCCCTACGCTCGCTCCTCTGAGCTCGGAACGTAGCAGTTCGACTTCGGACGTGCGGAATTTCCGTGCGCGAATCCGACGATCGTATCAACGGTCCCACGGACGAGCAACGAGCGCGCGGCGAATATTCCGCGGTAAAATCTCGCGGCGGAGATGACTTCTCTCCGCCGTCCTGAGCGAGCCTCGGCCGTGCGGCGAAAGTCGTCGTGTTAATAGGTCATCGCCAGCCACCCCGCTTCGTTCTCTCGCCTCGTTCACCGACAGAATTCGCTCGTTATGGGGTCTCATTGTCTTGGGCATTTCGACGCTGAACTGACCGCGCGCGGGCTTGATTTCGCCCTCTCTCGCGCCCCGGCTCTCGTACAACCCGGTAATTGTATACATAGGTGACACGGTCAGATTATTGAATGAACGCTTTTGTAGGCTCACCATGACCACACCATGAGACTGAGTGCAACGAGCGGTGAAGGAACGGTCGGCGGAGAGAGAAAGAGTGAGAGAAAGAGAGAGAGGGAGAGTCATGGGACCGTGACTGCACGAGAGGCGACCGTGGCATTCGATGTACTCATACCGCGTCTCATTGTGCCCCACTTGACTTTGTTGTCGGGGCCCCTTTGTGCCCATTCCGTCCTATCTCTCTCTCTCTCTCTCTCTCTCGCCTCCCTATCGCTCACACCCCGTTTTACCGCATTTCTGCACCGGCCGTGCACGCACTTACGCTCGCGCCTCGGCGAGCGTGTTTCTACGCCCTGTTAATTATTCGTTTTGTTCGCCGTAATCGTAGCAGGATCTCGTAAACGTGGCTGGCTTGTCTCGCGCGAATCGCCGATTCATCGTCGGGCACGACTCCGTGAAATGAGGTTACGAGGCAGGCTAACTCACCGGCCGTTTAATGTAAGATTCAAGCGCTCGGCGGTGGGCCTCCTTCGTGGTTTTATTATCAAGCGGAAAGGAATCCGAGGCGCTTTGCGTCACGCCAAAAATATTACGTGCCAGAGACTCGTGTATCGTGCGCCTTGAGATTCAGGGCGATTTGCATCGTCACTCTATCCAACGCGCTCGAAAGGAACGATACGAGAAGTATTTATAATTCTGCTCGACGCGCGACTCGGAAACCGAGTAATTCGAAAACGAGCAGATCAAGACTAGCGTTAATAATAGTCACTTTAATACAGAAACCGCAGCAATTCTGATCTTTCGTAGAACTGAGGATGGTATCACTTTTGAGTCACTTCTTTTTTTTTGTAATTATCCGTGGACTATTTTGGACGTTATGATATTATTTAATTTTCTTTATGACGAAGAAATCTTGTGATATAAAAGAAAATGGGAAAAATAGAATCTATAAATGGGTCGAGAAAATCCAGCTGTGATTCTAATATTAATGTCCCGAATGACATGTCCAGACTTGAATTTAAAGTTAGATGTGAGTCTTCCGATTAAATCACGATTACAAATGTAATGTCACGTAAATTAGACGACTCGAGTGAAAAACTCAAACCAATTTCTAAATTCAAACAATTTCACCTGGGACAAGTTTCAAGTAACGACCACTAATACGGGCGTAAGTGTTTCACTCTATGCCGATCGTATCGTGTGTACAGTTAACAAACGCCGTGAAAGTCTCGAAGGAGAGGTTGTCGGATAGCTCCGTCCGCGTCGCCGAGCAGAAGTAGCCCTATACGATCGTCTTGCAGGGGTTGCAGGACGTAACCGCGGCGATCGGCCCCCCCTATACGTAACCGCGTTGCTAATCCGACGCATAGTTTATACGTCATTAAACCTCGCACTAGGGTGGCGCGCGCGCGAGGAGCGGGTGGGTGGCACGCGTGGAATTCGCGGACGTCACGACGTATATTGCCGCCCGCGGCTATGGTGTGCGGCTTTTCTACGGGTTCTGCGGGGTTCGCAGGGTGGGCGGGGGACGGTGGTGGTTCGTCGTCGCTGATGCTCGGCCGTGGCAACCCTCGAGGGAAAGCTGTCACGTCGAATCATCCCCCGGAGATATGACAGCGGCCTTCCACGGCCAGAGGGTGGATGTCGTTGTCGTCGTCGTCGGTGTCGGCACGGGCGGCGGTCGACCCCGAAATCGAGATTAAATATCTGCCCATCGCGTGTGGCCACGTCTCCTCGCCCCTCCACCCTGCCGTGTGAGAGTTTTTCGAGACGAACGCGAAGATTCTCAAGCGTGAAGGGTGGCTCGCACGGAGAGACATAATGACGCCAAAGTGTCTTCGAAGATATAAACGACGAGGCGCCAGAAGAGAAATCTCGCGAAAATAGCAGATTCTATTCGAAATCTCTCCTTCAGTTTTGACGGTTTATAATTCAAAGACTCTGGAAGCTATTAGAGGTGCTTGGAAAAGTTGGTCAGATATTTTTGTTAATGCCATATATTTCTTTTGTTGATAGTAACGAAACTGTGTACGGTAAGAACATTTTTTATTTATATTCATATCGGTCCTTGTTAAAATTTTGGTGTTAGATCTTTAACATAGCCGTGTATTGATTTAACATATTGTGTTTATGTTATCTCAATATTCAACATGTGTAAATGTTAAAATAACACATTTTATACTTCAGTGTCGATTAACATATTATAGATGTTAATTTTGTGTTATTTTCAAACATTCATCTCGTGTTAAATTAGCGCAAATATTTGTGTGGATCGTTTGGGACATGTGAAGTGTGTTGAATTTAACACAAAATTTCTCACTATATACATGCGCCATGTTCCATCCAAGTTTCCGCCGTTATTTTCCGCCACCTAGTCTGCTTCTGCGTTTGTCAAATGGCTCATCTTTGGGCCGGTCAAGTCATCGATGGTCCGACGAACTTATTAGTGGCAAACCACCACTAATAAGAACTATTTTTATTATAAGAACATCCGTCACACACACACACACACACAAACACACCTGGGTCAGTCTCGAAATTGATGATTCAAATGCGAAGAGCGCGCGGGACTCACGCTGTGTATAACAAACATAATTTATTATTACGTTATAATACCTCACACCTGATGTTTCCACGTCGTTTCATCGGCGCTCGCGCGATGGGGGATGGTATTTCGTGAGGAAGTAACAGAGACGAGAGGAGGAAGAGGGAGGGAAAGAAAGAGGAGGAAGAGCGCGCTCGTAGACGGAGGGTGGCGCGGGAGGACGAGAGACTGTGAGCGAGGAAGACCGTGCAAAGGGCATCATTCTAATTGCCCCGGACTTCCTTTCATCCCCTTTGTGTGACCCTGGGGCGCGCTTCCTCGTCCACCCCCCTCTTACCACCCGACCCGGTCTCACCGCCTCATCTTTCGCCCCCGTGCCGGCAGCTCTAAGTCATTTCTGCGATTAATTTTTCCTTCCAATTTGCACGCGGCAGTAATTAAGGGGTTGGGGCGCGGTACATCATCCGGCGCTTCCACCGATGCCGGGGCTACAGGGGGTTGGTTTTAGTGCTCGCGGTCCGGACTCCTTCGAAACAATGGCGAGTATCTTGAGTGCCGGGTTCGCGTTTCGAAGGCAGGGCTCGTGAAATTTCAGCGAATAAGGCGAGCGCGATGGTATCGTCTATTTTCTACTGCTCGTTATTGCGCCGTGATTATAAAAAAAAGAAGAACAGAAGGCAAAAATAAGAGGAGAGAGAGAGAGAGAGAAAGAGAGGAAAGGTACGCGCGCTTTACCCTTCCGGCGCGGAGAGAATGAGGCGTTCGATGGATTTTAAGTGTTTTATTTTAAAGCGACTCACTTCGCACCACCACGTCGCGTCTGTGCGGGAGGGGGAAATGGTTCCGGCGCATCCTACGAATATACGAAACTGAAGTATTCGAGAAAGAACGAGAAAAAAGGACAAGCCGGTTCCTTTTCGATAAAGCCTCCTGGAAATCGTGTTTCCGGCGAAAGTAAGTACCGGCGATAAAAGGACACGGGCCGGATCTCCCGCGTCAAACGAGACCGGTGCGTTTTCGGCCGAAGACCGCAGCGAGAGAGGGTAGGCAGAGGACGGTGAAAGGGTAGTCGGTGGTGCGGCAAGTGTGGGGGTTGAATTTCTCCTTCTCTCTATCCCTTCCGTCCCTCTCTCTCTTTCTCTCCTTCTATGTCTCTCTTCACCCGTGTGTCTGTCCGTTCGATCGTCCGGTCTACCGGACAGCCGGCTGACCGGCTGGCTGGCTGACTAGCTGGCTGGTTGGCTCCGACAGAGTTTGCTGCATCGAAACATATATAACTCCAGGAGGAGGGTAATAATAGATCCCACAATGCCACGCGAGCTTTTCAGGACCCGTCCCGGGTTAGCGCGAGTGGAAGGATGATACCGGGGTGGCTGCTGGCTGCTGCAACGCGGGAGCATCTTCCACCGGCGGGTGGCCGGCTAGGTGGGTGGGCGGCACGGGAGGAAAGGATACGCGAGGAGGGCGAGAGGGTGGGAAACGAGGTAGCTCATCAACTAATGGCCCGCACCGGAACCGAACTACATTCTCGTACGAACTCGTCTGCGCTTTCGCGCACGAATGCACGTGCAACTGCGCTTCTCCGTGCAGTCGCGGCCGACCAGCCGGGCGATCTCTCCGCGCGCGACGTCCGCCGATTGCGAGCTACGCTCGCTGCTCTCGCTTTTTCGACCACTCACCCGCGTTCCCGTCGCTCCATTCCCCTGGTTAGACCGGTCGGATCGCGAAAGCTGTTCCGGGAAATAATCGTTTTAAAGTTTCGGCAAGAAAACCGTTTTCCCTCATTTTCCCGCGGATCTCCCCGGTTTCTGTCTCAAGGGTACAGAAATTCGTTTAGAAAAGTTCACGTACGTTTGGTTAAAACCCGCAACATTTACTTCCTTCCGTAAAGAAAATGAATCAAGGAAATTCGAGAAAACACGGGGTTTTTTCCAAAACTTCAAAACTATATTTCTTCCTTCTTTCTTCCCTGAATTTGTCCGGCATCAGGAGTGCTGGAGGTTTTCTTTTTCATCTTCTAACGAGGAAATAATGTAATCTTGAGACTGACGAGACCGGATGTCGTTAGCGTTGTTGTCAGTCGGGGTAGGTGATTCTCTCGATTCGGACGAATCGCGCGAACCGAGAGGCAATCCGCAACTTTCCGCCAGCTCAAAGTTAGCGAATCGTAGGAAAAATGGCTCGCGCGCCGAGGCGGAAGGAAGCATTCGCATAAATCCACCCCCTTCGGCAGCACCGAAACCCCCCTCCCCCCACGAGGAGGCCCATGAATATTGATCAGCTCCGTTCGTGTACACAAAGTCGTGCTGCTCGCACGCGTCTTGTCTTTCTATTAGTTCACAACCACCACGAGCGACTTCGACTCGAGCAACAAACTGTGGTGGGGCAGTTTGACCTCGATAATGAATGACGCGATATTTTACGTTAATGAACTGGAAAGGCACTTCAACTTTAGCTTTTCACTCGCGGTACCTCCTCGGTGACGGGCGGAAAAAGTGTGCGGGCGAGATAAGAAATTTTGCCGATACTTCGTTGCGGAACTATTTATGTTATGTCTAGATTGATCTTAATCCCTGTGTGCCATCAAATCTTGGAAAAATTTCTGACGCTAGTTGAGTAAGTGACGGAACTGATGTACATCGCTTATTGAAATTAAGAAAAGATCAAATGCGAATAGAATATCGAGATAATTCGGAATATATTAGATAATTTCAGGATATGTTTTTAAATTTCAGCAAGAAAAATTTTCGGTCAACGTTGTTTCGGATTTTTGCTTATAGTTTTAAAGGTTCGGGAAAAACTAACTTTTTTATTTCCATTTTTCCGCGATTATTTTCGCAAAAAACGCGACAAAAACGTTATTTTCTATTATTCCACGAAATTTTTCAGTTCGTTTCTGCGGGAAAATGGAGACAAAGCGATTTCCAAAAATTATACTTTTGCTCGATTTTGAATTTCGATTCATCTGTTTCTTTTTTCATTCAAATTCTAAAGACCAAGTTTGTGTAGGGTCAGAGACGATCCTCCCAACGAGTCGTGTACCTTCTGCTCGAAGGGTAAACGTGCGTCATCTTCCTCTTCCCTACCGCCCCGAGATTAATATCTCGATGCTGTTAACACCGCGAATTATTATAGCCACGAGTCATCACCGGCCGCAGTGTGTAGCGGCTTGTACACACACTCGACTCGGGGAGAGATACAACGCGCTTCAAATACGCAAATATTTGCCCAGTCGCTTCGGCGGCCTTCGCGTGGACGACGCGAACCCTTTCCCTTGAAACTTTAAACGGGCGATCGGGGTTAGGGCCGAGGAGTTTTTAACGCTTCGAGAGTTGCCATGGCAACAATGGCAGGCCGTTATTAATCCCCGACGGGAGTGCCGAAGAATGGTGGAACGCGCGGAGAGAAAGAGAGAGAGAGAGAGAGAAGAGGAAGGAAGAGACGGATGGACGGACCGACCGACTCTCCCTCGTTCTCCTCCACGGAAGCTTCTGATCCTCTCATTTTCTCTTCGTCCTTGCCTTCCTCGCTCCCGTCACCGGCGTTTCCCGTTGCCTATGCTCGACCGGTCTTTCTTTCTCCCCGCGTTTGCGAGAGAGCGTCTTCCGTCCGTCGCCTCCCTCCTGCTTCACGAAGATTTCTCCGCGAGAGAGGGACGCAACTTCCCGGGGAATTAGGAGAGGGTTCCGTCATTATACTCCCACCGTTCACCCTTGTCTCTCTCCCTCTCTCTCTTCTCCCTCGTTCTCTGTTCGACTTCCTCCAGCCGCAAACGATGTCGTTTCGGCATACCGACATCCTCCGAATCCGATCTCATGCATATTCTCCTTTATTATTCTCGTCATTTATACGCCGCCGAAATCGTCGGTATCGAGACACGTTCCCACATTTTCTTACAGTTGTGTCGTGTTCTTGCAGTGTCGTACCACCGTCATTTCGCCGATCGGCCAACTATTTGTAAAGAAAAATAACGGCTCTCATGGGTGCAGTCAGGATTTCCGTCAAAGGATGACAAAAGTGTATCTTTACATAAATTTTACTATTATTTATTTCATAGAAATTAGAATTGAATTTATCTTCGCATAAGAAAAACTTATTTGAATACTTATACTAATGCCAATCGTCGTGGATCTTCAATAAACTTACTCCGTGCTCGCGGTAGGAACTAGATCCTTCCTGTGTAACTAAAATACGTCAAAATCGTTGCAGACAATAGAGAAATTTAGGAAGGAAGGGGCAAACGTCTCCCTACCCCGGCTGTGCCCATGATGATTCTCGTTTGCCGGATATATCGCACGAGTTCCGCGTATTTTATCTATGCGGAAAGCGCGCGTTTCCCTCCGATTATTCGTCGCGAGCGACGTCGCCGCCAGTCGTCGTCGTCGCCGCCGTCGGAAGAGCAACGCATGTACGCGGGTCCAGCGCGTGGGGGAAAAAGAGGAAGAAAATAAAAAAAATCAGAGGCGCGCGCGCGACGTCCATCGCGACGGAAAACGCGCGACGGAGAACGCGACGGCACTCACGGGGTGAGAAGGCGTATCTCCTCAAATATTCATGACGCGCGGTACGTCGGACGTACGTAGTCCTCGCTACCGCGACGTTATATACACACATGTACGTGACTGCATACTCACACATACACGCGCGCATGCGTAGACACAGGAGCAAGTTTCTCTGCCTTTTTTTCGTCGTGTATCGCGCCGTTTCCGGTATCGATGCATCGGTCTCGTCGCCGAGAGCGGAGGAGCGCTCTCTCTCTCTCTCTCTCTCTTGCCAGGCATGAGCTTTGTTTTCGAAACGTGCGAGCCAGCGGTACGAGCGCGTGTACACACATATATGCACATCCACACGTTCACACATATATATACACAGACACGAGCCGCACCGAGCCGCGATACATCGAGAAACGCGTCTGTGTGGTCCCGGACTGACGTGCGCTCGCGAGCCGCGCGCTTGGTTGGAAAAAGAGAAGAATCGAAAGTCGAAGGTTCCGCGCCTCGTTATTCATCGACATTCGGCTCCGCCTGTCAGAAGGCATTATTTACGGTTTCGCGGGAGAACGAACTTTTTAATTCGAGTCGGTGCAGGTGGTAAATGCGCACCGGCCGCGAGCGAACGGTGTGGGTCTGCTCTCCCGCTCCACCCTGCCTCTCTCTCTCTCTCGCTCTCTCGCGGATTCCTATCAACGGAACGACGAAAGTGATTTTTTCGGCTTTGATCGTTCCGGCGCGAAACGATCAAATCGACGAGCACCGCGGCCCGCGATGGTTTGTCAGTGTAGGACGGATCGGTCGACATTAGTCAAATGGGGGCCTCTCGCATCTGGACACTCGCTAAACACGCGCGGACAGAAATACGCCCGGGTGGGAGGGGGGGACGGGGTGATAATTGTTCACGCGGGATTTGTCCAGCAGCCGTAATAATTACGCGCCCGGATTTTCGCGAGAACGAAATTCGCTCGTCTCCTCCTGCTCCCCCCCCCCCTCATTCGTTTGATCTTTTTCGTTTAGTTATTTATTTATTAACGGAAGATATGTATTATATAATTAATTGGATCCGCCGATAAATGCCCAGCCTCGCGGAACACGATTGAAATCGTTCCACTGGCTCGATCGTGAAAACACAACCTCCCTTCACTCTGGTTGTTATGAACGATCGTTATAACGCAGAAGACGCGTTTTACCAGCCGGAGAGACGTGTACTCATCTCGCGAGTCGATGTAACGTTGATGTAATAACGAGACAAAGTCGGTCGAGGCCCGACGCGAATAGAATTTCATTTCCTGTCCCATAGAGGAAGAGAGAGATGCGACCAAGTCTATCGTATGTACATACGGTTTAACAGATAAACGAATGAATGCACCGGGCCGACGATTGGCGCGAGCGATAATGAGCGTTTAACCGGGAGAGTTGATCCGAGGTGCCGAATCGGAAGAATTTCTCTTGGAATTAATTATCGCTCGGTGTATTCCTCACCGATCTGTGCCTGTGTATGTGAGAGAGAGAGAGAGTAAAAAAGAAAGAGAGAAAAAAGAAATAAAAACCAATCGACCGCATCATCGCGCTTTATTGATCGACGAAGAAAAGGAGGCTGGATGACACGCGTCATCCCCGCGCTCGCTCTTCGAGAACGGAGAGTTAACTCTATACGCGTCGTATTAATTAAAAATTACAATTGTCGACGCGTGTGAAACGTACAATCGTCGATTTATCTAAATTCCCATTCGCCGTGTATGCACGCAGCCGCACACACACACACACACACGCGCGCGCGCGCGTCGCTCTCCACTTGAGCCGGCGAGTCGCGCCCGACAGCGGGCTGGATTTTTCGCAAACCGCAGAATCGTACCTGCTGGCGCATTACTTTTCCCCTGATTGCTCAAGGCACGGACGCGAATCTCGTAGGAAGTATCAGCGCCAGACGGGGCGGTGGTGGTGGAGGAAGTATCAGCGCTTTCAAATGCGGAAGACGCATTCGACGGCCGCCGCAGAGCACTCTCGAGATGAAGCACGAAGTAACGCTGATCTAATAACGGGACAAACGTCGCGCGAATCGCGTCCCGGACGGGATTTCATTTCCTCTGCCGTGGGAGGAATGAGACAGGGAGGACCGGGGAGGGAGAGAGACAGAGAAATCAAGGGATGAGAGAGAGAGAGAGAGGATCGATCGAATGCTATGCGCGTTCGTCTTCCCGATACCGATGCCTGCAGCTACTTGTCGAACAAAGCGTCTGGAGTAAGAATTTTAGTAGGGACCGACCGTTCGCCCGTCTCTCTCTCTCTCTCTCTCTCGAGTGCGCATCCGCAGGATTCTCCGGAAAACCGGCTTTTCCACGTTAAATGCGTAACGTCGCAGGGCGAGCTCCGAGACAAAAGGATTCCCTTGGTCCTCCGTTGAACATCTCTTTCTCTCTCCGCTACTCTCCCTCCGCGTTGCAATTCGTGGTTGTCAACTTCAGCTCGTCCTCGCTACGAAATATCAGTCCCGCGGGAATCACTTATTTATCCGGACGGAATCTCGAGACGTCGGCTGTCGCAAAGGCGCGCAGCGTCGCGAATCGTGCCCGAACGATTTGACCGGGGCGTTGAGAGTAACTCTTTGACTCGTTCGTGAGAACGACGTGCGTCCAGGATTCGCGATGGTCCCCGGAGCGAGCGAGCGAGACAGAACCGGATTCGGCGGAGGGCGAGGGCGCCGAGCACGGTCGCACGGCCGGAAGTGCGTCTAATGCGTCCGTCTGGGGGTCACGCGTCATCCAGCTTCCGGCACGACCATTACCTTCGGTAAAACATTTCGTTTCGCAGAAGGGAGGGTCGAGCACGCATGCATGTTACTTTGTCCGTTCTTTCGTCATACTTAAATTCGCGCGTCGAGCGCCCGACGCTTCGCCCGGTCTCCGAATCTTGTTTGTCGAACAGCAAATGTTCGCGCAAGTGGTTTTTCGCATAGTTTTAAAGTTTCGGAAAGAAACCCGGTTTTGTTCCCCAATTTTTTTTCCGCGGTTTCTGTCCCAAGGACACAAACATTCGCTTATAAAAATTCACGCGTGTCTGATTAAATCTTGCCACATTTACTTTTTACCGTGGAAAAGGTGAGGAATGAAAAAACTATTTTTTCCTCGAAATGTAAAAACTATAGTTTTCAATTTGTTCATCTAACCTCCGATGTACACCGTCAGGACTTACTTATTAATACGATTTTAAGTTTCGAGTTTTCCCTATCTTTTCCGGAACACTTTCCAACAATTTAGAACTGATATTTCACGACTTTTGTTCCTTCTCGAAAGTGATTCGAAGAAGAAAGAGAATATTTTTTTTAATAAAATAAAGAAACTCATTCTCTCTCTTGTCATGCCGCATGGTATACCGAGAATTAATATCTCGTCAATGGGGAAACTCGAATGACGTGGAAATGAAACGCGGGTACTCGTTCGTTGGACGCCAATTCTTTAGATATCGAAGTACGTATAAAGTAGGGAAAAAATATTCGTCGCGCGCAACTCCCCCGTCTTTTTTCCTTCGTTCATTTTTTTCCGTTTTACTTCTACCGGGTCGTTGTTTTCAATTTTGTTTTGCAACCACGCATGTGTGGCTCGCGATGTTGGCAACAAAAAACTACGCCCGCATCTATATTGCGCATTAATGATAGCGTGCACGGGAACGGAAACACTCGCTAATTTTTCCAATCTAACGTCACATAGCCGTCGATCAATGACTCTCGATTACCGGCCGCGACAAAGGCCGTTGTTCGCGCGCATTCTGAGCGAAGGGAAAGAAATTAAAATTCATCGTTCGCGGCACGAAAGGTATCGAACCGTGTTTTTTTTTCTCCATTTAGTCGAACAAGACGAAGCGTTGTCCGCGCTTCTCGCGATGCGGAGTGATAAAAATCCAGCGAGACGCGACGACACTTAATCTCAAGAATATCATTTTACGAATCTCTCGAGTATTTTTTATTCGCCGGATATTTCCCTCGTTGAAAAAATTTGCCAGCGTTGAATCAGCTTCGGCTTTTATCCGAACTCGAGAGAGCTCGATCGTGAAGCCGTTTAGATTCGTGATAAAAATCGCAGTCGCGCGATGCCCGTGGAGAAAATGGACGAGTTCTGTGATGACGAGTATAGGCGAGAGAATGGTGGATGCGTCGAAAGAAAGATTAGCGTGAGGGAGCCGAGCCAATGAAACAGGAGCCCCTTACCATCCAGATTGGTCGACGTATTGTTTTAAGGGAGGCCCGACGCATGCGTGATCCTGTGCGTAGGAGGACGAGCCATGGTTCACGGCCCACGCTCGATAAAGTTCGCCTTCCCACGATTTTCTGCGATTTAGAGATCTCGGCTTAAACTTTGGCCGACTGTGTGTTTACATAGGATAATTCCTCATTCTGCGGAAACCAAAGACTCTCCAGATCTTGATTAGCTGTTTATAAGCTCATTTCGTGTCGCCTCCGCGATTAAAGCGGACGAACAGATTGGGCCACGGGCTGGATATCGTTTCGAGATATTCAATTAGCGCCGCAACGGTCGAATGAGTCGAGAACTTTCAGCGTATTAAGCAATACAATGAGGACTTTTAAACGTTCACACATAACCACATACATCCACGCACGCGCACTGGAGAGGAAGGGAAAGAGAGAAAGAGAGAGAGAGAGAGAGAGAGAGATCTTCGACAAGAGAGAAAATCTTCGAGAATTTCGAGAAAATCCTAATCCTAGAAGAGGAGTTTCCGTTCGTGGGGAAAAATGTCTAATCGCATGTGGCGCTCGCAGCTTCGCTTATTAGCAGTGTCCCCCGTGGTGAGACGGCGTAGCGAAAAAGGGCGCGGGACGGAGACAGCAAGTGCGCGCGCGCGGCTGAGGGAAAAGAGAGAGGCAGCAGTTCGAAACTGGAGGGAACCTTCTTCAAAAAGGCCGCCGACTTGTTCCGAACCGCCATTGTTAGCCCAGGCTGCACCGTGCCGCGAAACAAATATACCTATACACCCACGACTGAAGGTTGGGTCGGAGCGTCGGGCGAGATTAGCTCCGCTTACCCAACTTTTGAAGCTTGAATCTTATATTCGCGGAACTTGCTTACTCTTCCCTTTCCACTGTTCTCTTTCGCTCGAAGCTCACTCGCTCCCTTCCCCGCGGGATCTTCTATGATTATGCTATCGCGACCGCCGATTTCGCGCGTGTTGTCTCCCCGCACGTTATCTCTCGCGACAGTTCACGACGTACTTTCTGTCTCATTAACGCGCACGGAGAAAAAGATCGGCTTTGGATTTAACAAAATTTGCTTTATTGAAGCAAGCAAATTTGTCTTTCGGATTGGAGCAGACATACGGATGTTCGATAAACAGGATCGTTCGGTTTCCCAAATAATGATTATCTTTGCGTCAAATAATAATGTATATCTTTCGTGACAACATGGTTTATTCTAGTAAAACAATGGCATTTTCATTCCAACAAAATGACATTTGATGTTAAATTATGTTGTTTATATTAAACAAACTCAAGTCAAACGCATATACTGAATCTGAAGCGTTTTTCTCAGTGCGATTAATCGATTTCATGAGACGCGTAGATCTACGATTAAACGCGAGTTCTCGTCGGTCTCGTCGTGGCCTGGTCTGCGCGGGAAAAAATTGCAAGACGCGAGACGATCTGTCTTCGACGTTTATTCCTCCTATCGTAATCACGTGGTGTTCGGTCATCGTAATTAAAACGAAGGTAATCACAGGCGAGAATTTCCCGTTAAGTCAAAGCGAGGAATCTCTCGCGACTGTCGCGCTTCGCGGACGCGCGAAAGTCGTTAAGCCCGGGGTGTGCGGGCGCGCGCATTAAAATCATCCGCGGCGTTATTATGCGACCAGTTATAAATAATGCACCGTCGCGTGGCGGGTCGCACAATGTGGCCGCCGTGTGGCGAGGATTATCCGGCGTTTTCGCGGAGGCGCGCTAAGCGAATCGACAAAGATGAAGAAGAAACACGGTGCGCAAGAGAGGAAGATAGAAATAGAAGAGATAGAAGAAAGGACAGGAGAGGAGAGGAAGGAGAGAGAGTGAGAGGGGGCTTGGAAAACGCGGGGAAGAAAGGCGATAGAGGCGGAGCGTTTGCTTAATCTCCGTCGACTTTGTATTGTTAATGAGCCGGATATGCTTTATGCGTTTGCGCGTGTACGCGAAAATTACGAGGCGCAAAACAAAGTGCCGGCGGAAGGGATAGGTGAGGCGCGGAATAGCCGGTCCTCCATCGCGATGAGAAAACTCGCGGACGTTATGTGCGTTCTTCGACCGGAAAACAGAGAGAGAGAGAGAGAGAGAGAGAGGAGCGTGCATATTTTCGCTGCCTGTGGATCGCTCTGATGCGGAGAAGGGTGTGTAACCGTATAATCTCCTGGAACTCATCCATCGATGGGTGGTTTATAGCTGATCGATAACGCGGGCAGGAGCGATGGGGGAGGAGGGAAGGGTGATTTCTTCGACGACCGACGTACGTACGTACGCGATTGGACGCTCTTCTTCCGAATTTCCGATATTTAATATGCCCGCGATTAAACGGCGAATTAAAATTCCGTGTCGATAAAGAGCGCGTTCCGAGTTAAAAGTGGGAATAAAATTTGGTGAAATCTTTTTCCGGCGCGGTTCCGCGCGAGCGAGCGAGCAGACGGACGGACGGAAGGCCGCGAGGCGCAATGCGCGGAACGTTAAAATCGAATCGAAGCACTTTGGACGGCCCGGACAAAACAACGATTCGATCGTCCAATTAAAAGTGCAGCATGCGGAACACTCTGAAGCGCCGCGCCATTCGAGAAATACGCGAATGGAACGCGGCGGGGCACGGCGGTTGTTTCTCCGCGCGCGCGATGAATGCGGACAGCGCGCGGGTTCTCTCTCTCTCGCTCGAGCGGGTTTCAGGGTTTTTACCAGCTCCTCCTCGCTCGCTCCTCTCGAACCAGTTTCACCCTTGAAAAATCGCCGCGGATCGCGCCGCTCTGTCTCTCTCTCTCTCTCTCTTTATCGTACGCGCACGCGCTCGGCGCTTCCACACGAGCCTTTTAGCGATATTTCGACAAGATATTCGGCGCTAGTCGCCGCTAATAAGCGTAATATATTAGGGTGCCTTTTGTTCGCGTCTTTCAGCGCTCCGTGTCGAGCCGAATCCTGCCGGGATTGGATTCGGATGAAAGGAGGCGCGCAGGGAGGAGTGGAGGTTGGCGTGGGAGAGAGAGGGAGAGAGAGAGAATCGAAATATATATATATATATATTCATATATACATATATATGTATATATTATATATGCGAGAGAAGAGAATCTTTCCAACGGGATTCAAAATTTGCTGGCATCCGGGCACGAGAGACAAATGTGTTTCACGATATGGAGACAAAACGTGGCAGTGTCGACGACGACGACTAGAAGGACGACGAGGACGAGTATGACGACGACGGCGATGGCGACGACGACGACGACGACTCGTCACAGTCATTCGTTAAGCCGTTTTCATGTTTAAACGGCTGCGAGATGGAGACGAGGCGGAAGAAGAAAGCGAGAAGGGCCGTGGTGGCTTCGGAGCCAATGAAACAGCCGATGAAAGGGGCCCTCTTCTCCCTCTCTCTTCCTATCACTCTTTCTCTCTCTCTCTCTCTCCCCCTCGTCCGGCATTCCTCCGCGCCGGGGCCCGAGCGTCATTACTCAAAGGGAATACTGTCGCGATGGCTCGTCCGGCTCGTGGATCTTTCTAAAGGGAACACCTCGGAGAGCGAGAGTTGTCGAGGAACTGCGCGCGTATGTGTGCGTCGACGCCACGAAGAAATCTGTCAGCCAATGATGCGCGTCGGCGAGCACGCTCTTCCTTCCAGATTTATGAGCGCGATGCGTCTCTCGGCGCGATCCGCCGTAATGCTGTCTCTCCGCACGAAACAACCCTCATCCGCGAGGTTCTCGCGTCTTTCTCGTGAATTCGAAATATGCGCCCATCGTCGATCGTGCTAGATGTGCATCGACTTTGAAGTCTCATTGCGGCACGTTGCAGCTGTAATATTAGATAGCACGATCCTTCGTCGGGAGTTAAGGGCGGATCTGTCTAAAATTTCTGTAATGTGCCGCGACACGAGATCTCAAAGTCGATTAATTAGAGATACCTATTAGTAATTAAGTATTTCACCTATTAGTAATTAAGTATTTCACAGTGAAACGCAAATGTAAAAGTCTATGGGCGAAGCTTCTATTTTTGATCAATGATATAGCAAGTTGAATATATTATGCAAATAGCAGATGCAGAGAAAAATACTATTTATACAATATACAGTTTAAGTAGAAACCGGTTAGAATGAGAGTCATGCAAATATTTGTTTATGAATATATCCGTAATATTTATTATAGAATTTCGAAGAGTCCAAGGGTCATTAACCTTCGCAAGGAAAGATGGAGTCATGAGCCAAATATACGATTATGCATTCTGTTTGATTAAAACAGGGAAAGAGCAGATAAATCATACGGAACAATAAGCAAGAACATATTTTTCAAACATATAATAACATATTATAATAACATAATAAACAAAACTTACTGGAGTCATGGATGACCCTTACCACTACTCGCGAAGGTTAAGTGCCTAAAATTATTGGCAAATTGACGAAATCCGCGAAAACTATTTCCGGGAGAGACCGTTTTCCTGCGATTATCGCAGCAAGCGGAGCCTGCAGTTTCGCGCGCGTCGCCATTTTCGGGATTCTCAGCGCCGATCGTATCGTCGATTCTCCGGCGGCGGCGGGGAAACCGGTCGCGCTCTCACCTCCGTCATGGAATAACGAGCGCCGGTGAGAGAAACCGGCAGTGCGGGGGGAGGGGAGCGGCAGCGCGCGAGGGAGGAAGGACGGGTGGCAGGCGGGCAGGCCACTCTCTCGAATAACGCGAAGCGTAACACGTGGGCGCGGAGTGCCCGGAGAGAAGATAAACGGATTACGGCCGCTTTGTGTCAACGTGATCCGCTTCCCTTGCACCCGTGAGCCGAGCCCCCGTGCCCGTCGTCCGACCTATCTTCAATGCGATATTACGCGCTCCAGTGCCGGTAACACCGTTTGGTCCGCAGGACGCAGTCGCTTCGGACCGATAACCAATTTTCATTACTCTAAATTAATTCCGGGGTCGTCCGGTCGTCGCCCACAGCCGAACCTGGCCCCGTCGGCTGCTCGGTCGCGATGTGGAAGCGCTCGAGGGAAATAAAGTCGCGGACCCCCCCCCCCCCC
>NW_014557982.1:554355-584212 GCF_001313825.1 Dinoponera quadriceps | reverse complement strand
GGATTCCGGTGGGCTTCGGAAAAGAGAGCTCGAGCGAGGGGGACGTTTGCCGCGCTGAATTTGACGGTAGATATCGAGTGTGTATTAATTTCACGAGACACGAGGTAAGTGCGAAGAATTCTCCGGGCTGGCGATTGGCGTTCTCGTTCGCCTGCTTGCTCCGCGACGATCTCTCGCGGCTCGTCGTTATTTTAAATCCGCTCCACTTCGCGGACTCGTAATTGTCTATCAGCGCGCCGTCGAGAACTCGCCCCCGGAACCTCGACGTCCGACTCCGAGCTATCCGACTTTATTACGACGGGATCGACTCGCGACAAGGTGACCCAGTCATCAGCCGATGACAGAGACAAGGCCATTGTGCCGTCCAGGATCGGCAGTAATCGGCGTCTAACGGTCTCTCTTGCTTGCGCCGGAGATGAGATCGAGGAGAGACACAGGAAGAGACGTAGAACGCGCGCGCGCGCTCACGTTCGAGTCGATGAGAAGTGGAGGAGGAGGAGGAAGAGAGAGATGAACGTGGGTGGGAGCCCCCTCATGCGGATCCATCGCAGACGCATTCCCTTCTCCGAGGATATCTCCTCATTGTACTCACCCCTTAATCAACAGCTCCCTGCCGTCCTCCGTGGCCGTTCGATGCTTATTGATATAGCTCACCCCTCCGCTTCCCCACCCGCCATATATCTCCGACCATATGAACGCGTCCACGATCGCGTACATACGCGTATATGTACCTCCGACTGCGTGCGTGTGTATGTATATTTCGTTCTCTCTCTATCTCGAATCAACTCTAATTCTCCCTCCCCAGCATCGTTCTCTCTCTCTCTCTCTCATTCTGTGTGTGTGTGTGGCGTTGTGTGTATGCGTATTTCTATATACTTGTGCGTGCGCCTCGCGTCGTCGCATATGATGTCCCATAGCCGCGAACCATGGAGTATTTGCATGACAACGTTGGTGAACGTAAGCGCATGCCTCTCTGTCCTTCGCGCTCGCTAATTAGCCGGCGCCACATACCGGCGTGGATTAACGAGAATATTGCATTTTTAATAGAGTTCGCCCCCCTGCGGCTTCAGCCGGCAGCACCCCCGGCCTCCCCAAGAGAGAGAGAGAGAGAGAGAGAGAAAGCAAGGGGGGAGCCGCACGGCAGTGATTTCAACGACGACCTCGTCTCGCATGCCTCGTTGCCTGTTAAGGATCAACGCGAGTAGGACTTTGATGTCTTTCCCAGCGAGTGAACTTCCGGCGGATTTATTAAGGGACGGACGCGCGCGCAAATCGCGCGACGGGCCGTCGCGCGGAAAGCCGATCGCCCGCCCGCCCCGTTCTCGCGTGAATGCGATTTGGGGTCCCGTCCGCGCATCTCGCGGAGCAGCGAGCGACGATGACGACGACGCGTGTAACGATGCGTACATGGCGAATCGCGAGCGAGCGTTTCACCTGCGCGCTCACGTCGCCGGAGAACCGGCGGAAATTAATTTCGGGCCGATCGATTATCGCGAAACGCGAAACCGCGCACCGTCCATTCACGGTCTGTCGAGAAGTAGAAAGGAACAAAAAAAAAGGAAGGAGATCGGAGCGTCGCGCTGCTGCATCGATAAGCCGATTTCTCGAATTCAATCCGACACCGTACACGCGCGCCCGAGAGCCTGCAGCGACAGTCGACACCTCCGCCTCTGTCCTCCAAAGGGCCGTTCACCAGCGGGCAATTTTTTCCTCCTTCCTTCCTTCGCTTCTCTCTTTTTCCTTCTTCCTCTCCCTCCCCCCCCTTTTTTTTTACAGAAGGGGATCAATTTAAACGTTCAAAGAAAATCCGCGCGCGCATCCCTCGGGTACTTGCGCGAAAGAAAGAGAGAGGGAATGGGAAAGTGTGGGAAGGAGGAAGAGGGAAAGAAAGAGAGAGAGAGAGGTCGGTCCTCCGCCGCTCGAGCTCGTTCGCTCGACTAGCTCCGCTGATTGCTGCTGCATCTTTGATGACCTCGTCCGGACGAAAAGAAGAGGCGAGCTCGCCTGTGCAGATCGAGGGCAGGCGGTCCGTACCCCTCCGTACCCCCCGGGCCGCGCGGTACCCTGTGCAAAGAGCGAAACGTTGAGATTGATATTTTAACAGACGGATTACGTAAGAAGGGCGGGAGAGGGCCCCGGTCGTTTCGCCTCCGCGAATAGGGCACACGCGAGCCGACGACGTCATAATCCTCGGCGATAGAGAGAGAAAGAGAACCGTCGTCGTCGTCGTGACGACGCGCTTAATCGATACCGCTCGTTTCTTCCCGCCGTTTTAACGAACGTACGTGCCTTGAAAAACACGAACGAACGGCCTGGAAGAGTGATCTGCAATTTTTTCTTCGTTCTGCTTGCAAGTACGGAAAGTGACATTTGGCCGTCTCGGGGCTTTCATTACAAGACTGTTTGCAGGTAAAAGTCGAAGAAACTTCGGCGAGAATACGCAGAGGTGTGATATAAATGTCTTCACTTAGAAATTCCTACGTAGGAATTGTATACATTCGGTCAATGCTGGAGACTGGCGAGATACCAATTCAATATTGATAAACAGATTTCACGTTACGATACGAATATTTTAAATAGGTAAACGGAAAATATCAGTAACGTAAAGCCTGAATAGTTTAGCGATAAGAGTGTTTACTTGGCAAGCGGAAAATCCGATTGATTCTACCTTGCTCCGACATTTTTCACCTTATGTGACATTGAAAGTGGATAAACAACTCGGCCATATTCTGACTTTCCCTCCATAATGTGGTTGTGGTATTAAACATTATTCAGTAATAATAATCATCACTGGAAATCGGTACTATTCCACTTACTGCACTGAAAAATGAGTTTGATCTAGCTGAGTATGGACAACCAAACGCGTTTTGTTAAACGAAACAGAATTTATGATAAGAACGAAATTTGCTTATGAGGATTTGATTCAGAACTCGAAAGTTTGTTTCCTTCAATCAAAGCACGCTTGGTTGTGTCCATTGTCAGATAGATTTGATCAAACTCACTTTTCAATGTGGGACCGCTAATTTTTGGTATTTTTGCGATACTGAAAATCGGCACGATACTGTTTTTCGAGCTTTGGTACATTGATATCGTCCCAGTATAGTAGATATTCCACCAATATCAAATCGGAATCTGCGGAATTAGCATCTAATACCGTTCACTAAAAATCGGTGCCTCGACAGTACCTCGCCATCAGTTATTTCCTACTTAGGAAATCGCGCTCACGTCGCCGAACGTGTTAAAACGATCGCTCGACACCATCTGTGCCGTCTCACGCTTTCGCTCGATATCCTTCCCAAGTCAGTCCGAGATAATTAAGGTGAAAGTTCTATCGTTACTTGAACTTTCCGTAAAACCGAAGGACGAATGTTCCATAAATCTTGTTTATTGGCGGAGTACCGGTGACGATAACACGGTACATCCGTGATGGTCGTTTCCCGTACGCTCCGTGTATTTCGTTCTGGAAAGTGTTCGCGACCTTTTTCGATCCGTGGTCTATCTACATTCCGACACTTTCGTCGAAGGTGCGACGCCGTTGTCGGCGGAATCAAAGCGAGCTTACCTGACTCTCTACTCTGCAGTGCGACGCCGTTAAACGTCGGCCTCTATGCACACACACACACACACACACACACACACACACACACACACACACACACACATATATGTATACATATTCACGCATATACAAATCCGCTCTAGGCCGGATACGTATTAAGCGCTATCGCCGACGAGGCGTTATTAATCGAGTCATTGCGAGCCGAGGTGAGGAGATCGACCTTGCGAGGCGCGCCGGTGGGCGACTGTTCCTGCGTAAAACGACGAATGGGGGGATCAGGCGGCGTTATTAATAACCGATAATTTGATACGCTTCCAGCCATCCATCCTGCCGTCTCCCGGTCCCGATCTTCCCTCTGGCGCACTTCGATACCTCCTCGTTCGTGTGTCCTGTGTGTGTGCGCCTGTATATCTGCGGCGTACGCGCATACGTACGTGTACCGCGTACAGACGTGCGCCGCATATCGGTCTTCCCGCGCGAGATCCAATCGTGAGAGCTCGTCCCGACACCGATCGATCTCTCGCAAGGTCGAACGAACGTCGGCGGAGCGTTTTTGGTCTTCGGCAGCGCTCCCTCCGCTTCCTCCCTTCTGTTCCGCGTCGGAAAGTGAAGGACGTTGTAGGTGGTAGCTTCCCGCTCGACGACCGCAGGATCGTAAGTTTCTTTTATTTATATTTTGTTTATGTTATATATATCTAGAGCCTTATAATGCACTGTTGTTAATTAAAACACTAGTCGTTTGTTCAACGATCCATTTGGAGAGCGTCGAGCTCTCTCGCGAAACGCGCTAGTAATATAACCAATGCGTCGTACGAAGAGCCGGTACGTAAGAATCAGAGCGTGAGAGGTCGATACGAGTCGGGAGGAGGGAGGGGGGGGGAGGTGGATGTGAGAAGCTTCATAATTCGAATGAATATTTCATCCGAGAAAGGGGACATGAAATATCCACCCCGGGATTTTCGTCGGGATTCCGGCGCAGGAAGCGTATAGCCGTGGCCGGCAATCAGAAACACATTATCGGACAACCGGCCGGCGTAATATGTTTGACCATGTTCGAGAACGCGGAACGCCCCCCCCCCCCTCCGCGGAACCACGAGTCCGCTCACTCCGGCCCCGTCCTTTTCGCCGGTGCGATGTTCGTACACATGGGCGATCCCTGCTTTCCATTCCGTCCGGATTTGACGGAAACGCTTTGATCCCGCAGCGCAACACGCAGCTTTCGAGACGGGATCGATTCCGCGGTCAAGAGTGGTCACATTCCCTCGCCGTCGCTAATGAGCTTTTGTTACCGAAATCGGCATTCCGGTCGCGCGTAATCAACATTGGACGACGTTGGGAATCGGATCAGAAGTCGACGCTGTTTAATTGGCCCGAACTTCGCCTGCGAATTCGCGAGCGACACTCGCCGAGTCGCGCCCGTTCATCGCGTCTTCGCGCGGTAACGTCAAGTGTCTTTGCGTGTGTTATTCATATAGTTTAAACTTATATGTATTTAAGATTATCACAAGTTTATCTTCAGTCTCGTAAGGAAGTGTGGAGTAGCATGAAGTGAGTAGAAAGGTGTGGTCATGAGTGACTAAAATATATTTGAATATGCATTCTGTGTTAATAAGTGTTTCCGCGGATCGGTCGGGAAGGAAAGTGGAAGACATTTTGGGCCGCGAAGAATTGAGGTGAACTTAAGACGATCTTAAATATTATAAAATTGTAGAATTTTAAGATCGGACCGTGAATACCGCCTTTGAAGGCCGAAATATAAATTTTTCACATCGCATCGACGCGTAACCAATGACAAACGCGGAGCTTTTCAAGCGGCCGAGTTTCTACAACTCGCGGGGGGACGTTCATCGCGTGACCCTTCGAAACCCTAGCACCAGCTTCTCGTTCCAACGTCGCTTTTCGTCGGTCCCACTCCGTTCCTTTGCGCGTCACTCCCTCGTAATTAATCATTCCTCCTCCTCCTCCTCCTCCCTCACGTCGCGGCCTCTACTCCTTTGGCCGTCAAACGGAGGCAGTATGGCCGCGAGCCGCTCCGGGACAGCGACACATAAAGTCGACACCTTCGCGGGTTCTGTCTACTCGTCAACAGGCTCGCGTGGCTCCACACGAAAAGCTCGCGGTTCGACCGCGCGAGATCCGCCGACGAATCGTCGCGAAACGCGAGCCGGAAGTCGTTCCCGAAGCGCGAGCGATCTTTCGCTCGCCGCGTCGCTACAAAATCCCGCGGAGCCGAATTCCGGTTTCTTCAGCGTTATTCAGCGATCAATCTCCGCGAGAGGACTCCTTGTATATTATTATTAAGAACGTTTCAATTTACCCGACGCAATTAAGCGGACTCGAAGCCCGGGGAATATTACGGGGCATCCGGAAATTAACTCGAAATTCGCGACTCGAAAATTTCCACGGCGAGACAGGGGGGAGGCATCGCGACGACGGAGTCGCAGGCGCAACGATGCAGTCCGCGTAGAATTCGCTTTAATCATCTCCACCTTCCAAGACCCGTTAAGAGACTTCTTTCCTTTCGGCTAGATGCGGCGGATCTTCCCCTCTCTCCTGTGTCTACTTCTTCGTTCTTCTCTCCTGCTCTTTCTCCGTTTCTTCTTTTTAATTTTTCAGCCGTAATCACGGCACTATTACATTCGGGCCATTTTAATGAATTCCTCCCGTCTGCCTCTCGCGAGAAACTGAGATTCAGCCGCGATCTTATCCTTTTCGGCAGCGCGACTCTCGACGAGGAGGACTCGCGGGGGCACAGAAGGAGAGCGACGGAGGAAGCGCGCATACCACCGCGTACAGTTCGAATGATATTTCTACCGGGACGGAAAACGGCGCGCGATGCCGTGAAAAATCATCTCTCGTGACTCCGCGCGAATGTAATTCAAGAGACTCCTCTTTCTCTCTCTTGTTCTTAGGCACGCTTTTTCTCCCTCGCAAAATGGCTCGGGCCTTCTCGGGATCCCGTCGTACGGATGCGCTTCCAAAATGGCAGCGCGCAATGCCCATCCGACGATTATCGCGATGAGCTCGAAACAGAGAAATATTTATTCCGCGAGATGCAGCGAGTGGAACTCGATAAAAATAGTCGTGAATGCCCGCGTGGCACCAATAATCCGTCGTTTCATAAGAATATTGTGATAACGTCAATTTTGTCCAAGTCGCAAGTGTGCACCGAACAATCGAGCTCTGCTCTCTGTCTCTCTGCTTTGTACCTGGCTTATGCGACGCGCTCCAAATCGCGTGTTCTTTATCTAACGTTTGTTACGTCGCTCACCGATAGCACAGAGACGACGACGACGACGTGAACGGATCAAGGAGAGACAGAATGGGAGAATTGAAGGAGATACGTGAGCAAGGAGCGAGGTGCCGGGGGGGGGGAGGTCGGCCGGGAAGAAAGAGAGAAAAAGGGCGAGCGGAAAGGTAGAAAAAGACGGCCGACGGCTGACCAGACCATTCAAAGTTCCCAGGAGGCAACAAAGGGCCAGCAACGAGCTGATCAAATTATCCAATTCATTTGGATTGGCGAGCGAGCGGGCGAATAAGTGCTCGCCGTTACCAAGAGGCCCACTTCAACGCTCTCTCGAGCACCATCGGCCGTGCTATGAGACGCCTCGGCCAAATTTATGCACGTTCCTGTGCCGCGGGACTCGTCTCTTCTACCGAAAGGTTACGAGCTTCGCGACGTTCGACTGAGAGAAACCGAGGAAGAATTATCGTATTTAGTTGTGATGCTTAATGCGCGGGCGATCCGGCGAGAAGACGAAGAGTAAGTCCGAATCCACAATAGGGGTGGGTAAGCTCTTACAGTTTTGTGTTAAATTTAACACATTTCACATGTCTTAAACGGTTTACTCCCAATTTTCGTGTTAATTTAATACAAGATGAATATGTTGAAACGTAATTTCTGACAAGGGGCGTTTCCCGCACTGCTAAAAGTTGCGCGCAGAAAAAAGTTTTTGTTAAATATTATTAATTGAATAAATTTGGCTTGAATCAAGTAAGTATTTTACTTGGATAATTTACTTGGAAAATATCTTATTTGGATCACACAGATGAATCGTTACTTGTTCCAAGTAAAAATTTGCTAAGTATTGGAGTAATTATTTACTTGAATCTAGAACTTTTTTCTGTGCGATAGCGTTTTGTTCGTAGGAATTGCGATGTCTGGTAGTGCTGGGGGAACGCTTTTTGCTAGCAATTACGTTACATTTTATTGCTTACAGCAAAAGGCTAAGAACTTACTACACCTATTGTGAATCCGGACTAACGACTGTGCAGATACGATCCGCCGAGTCTGAGAGGATTATATAAAAACTGTACAAGGTGTCGCGCGCGAAGAAGGATGTCGAACGGTTTACGGATTGCGGGTGGCAGGCAGGGTGGGTCGCCCCGAGAAAAAGAGAGAGAGCCGCGGGGGTGGAAGCTACGCCGATAATGTCACAAAGACGTTTAAATGCACGACGCCGGCACATTTGTTTGCAAAGTCTCGCGGGAGGGTGAAAGACGCAGGCGGGGGCCAGTGAGCCCCGATTTATCGCCATCTGCCTAACGACTTTCGACCGTGGCAAAATCGTCCGATAAAATCGTTCCTTCGACGAGCCGAGGGAGGTGGTGTCTCCGTCGCGCTATATCGATTGCCGCCGTCGGAGAAAAATTGCATCTCTTAAGAGCTTTCGGAGTTTAATCTCGCGAGCGAGCGCGCGCCGCTTTTTAGAACGAATTTATGGAATCGATCTCGTTGTATTCCGCATCGGAGGGTCGACGGTTCGTGACTCGTTTATATTTTGTAATGACACGATGTCGGGGATCGACGTATATTACGTCGACGCGCTCGAAGGAATCCCGGCGCTAAATTGTGTGAAATATTTTCGCACCGTTACCGTGTGTAACTTCCGATCTTTCTGCGCGCGCGATATTGATATCGCCATGGCGAACTCTTCGCGGCACCGACACCGACGACGGACACAATGTGAAGCGTGGACGGAAACGCCACGGGCGCACCCTCTAGCTTCGACCGCGTGGATTTGCCGCGTTCATAAATATTTATCAGGACGCGGAGAAACACGATGGATGGGTGCCGCGGACTTCGCGAGGGCGGGCCCGTCGGCGTTCCGACATTCTCTCGGAATTTAATGAACCGCACTGATTTTTCACGGGTGCGAATATCGAAGGGGAAGCTGTTTGTATTCGCCTACCGTCGGTGTGCTCTCTCTCTCTCTTTCTCTCTCTCTTTCCCTGTCTCTTTTTTTTCGCAGGGTCGGCTGAAAGTTTCGCGCGAGGGCTGAGAGAAATATACTCTTTTCTGCTGCCTGGCTTTTTTCAAAACAGGCTCAGTAAAAAAATCGTACACAGATAGTATTTACCAAGTGCAAAACTATATGTATATTTATGTCGTCATATTTTTTTATCGTTACATTTATCATACGTAATAATATATTATTATACACACTTTTTAGCAGTGATATCCATGCGTGAAGTGTGTCCTGCGCGAAGCAAGCCTGACATTCTTTCCCTCGGCGATTCGTCGGTTTTGAGATTTTCTGCTCTCGTGGACGATCTCTCCTTCCCGTTGCTCTCATCGAGCGATAATAATTTTAAAAGGGGGAAGGCAGGAGGCCCTCTCGAGAGGTGTCGACCGGCCGAAGACGAATTATCGCCGCGTGACGTGTACCGTTATTTATGGTTGCCGGCTCCCCCTCCGGTACCCCGTATCGCTCCCCGGTGCTCTTCTTCCGTGCACACAACGCGTTCGTTCTCGCGAATTCGACGAGCCGCGCGAGCCGATGAATCGGCGGACTGAAACGACGACGGGGCTCTTTCAGCGTGCCGATAATCGCCTGTTTAACCTTTGTGACGCGGAAAGTGATAAACTCGGTGCAATCTTATAATTTTAAGTGTTCCGAATCCGTCAGAAATCTAAAACGAGCTGTGTCATCACTCCGATACTTTTGCTTTTGGAATGTGAGTTTACTCTTTGCGATAATGCGTCGACTGTTAAGACTCAGACACAATGAAATAAGGAATAAGGAATTAAATTTCGACAGAAACAACTATGCTTCAATCCCGAATAAAAGAACAGGGAACTAGAATTAGAAACATTGTCGGAATCTTATTCTTAATAACTTACGTTCTTATAAGGCTTAGTAGTTGACTGAAAGTTAACTTTCAAAATGCCTGATGATTATCGCTACACAAGCGAAAGTCAGTTTGAATCAATAGATAATTATCAAGAAACTGATAAAAATGTTAATGATGACAATAGAGGATTGTTAGAAAATAGTAAAAGTGGTGATCTCGCTTCAAAACATTCTTACATCTTATTCTCTGCTTCTTTTTTGTCTTTTAAACTACAATTTATTTTTAATATCTCATTTCTAATTCTTTGTATTTAATTCCTTGCTCTTCATTCCTTATGTCTGAACCTTTCATCTTTCTTGTATAATGTTAATAATCATAATATCGAACAATTTATTATATCGAATCGAGTTCCACCCGGGCAAGAAAATTTTCGGGAAACGCTGATCACATGACGGAAACTATTTAGTTTCTGTCTCCATGTTCCTTTATTTTATGTTTCCACCGTTGAGGCTTTGCTAGACGTTAAAGAACCGACTGAGGAAATCACACTGAAGTAAAACTAGCTGATTAATCAACGCGCCCACGTGTTGTCCTCCTGTGATTCCTCGCTTCGCACGAGCCGCCCTCGAAAACAAACGTCTCGGCCAACGGTAGAATCCGAGTCGCGGAGTCGACGGCGTCCCATAGATCGCCGGCCGACAAATTAACGAGAGAGCGAAGGAATCGGGCAGGACGTTAGGGCGGGAAAGATACCGGGCGCCGACAATTGGAGCAACGGTGGGACTCGATATCGCGACGGCAGGCAGCGGTACGCCACTTCAGGGCGGATCTGGTTGGTCAATCAGCGGTGCATTGTACGTAACGAACCTCCGCACTCGCCGGAGTTTAATGCCCGTACGTGGACCTTGGTGCGAACGTGTGTGCGCGCGTGGGTTATTAAATATGACGAGCGGGAAGGGGCCGGACGGGGGAGGGAAGAAGGGAGGCAGAGCGGGATCGTGCGGGGGCTCTCTCCTCGGCTTCCTGAACGTTCGACGTGCCGCTCCGCCGACGCGAGATTGCCCGAGATCGAGCCGCTGTGTACGACGGAGATTACGTCTTCATGGTCAGCAGTGTCGAACGGATCGGGAACTCTCTCTCTCTGCTTCCCTCGACGAAATATAAACACGCACGCGAACGTCGACACATCCACGTCGTATCGATTTCCGGGAGACGCGCACTACGCGAAAGTTCGCGGGAATTTATCGCGCACACATTCGTTCGAATATTAAATCCGGTTCCGACTTGCGAAACGACGATAGAAAGAAGATTCACTTATTATATTCCCGGCTTGAAAGCGTGGCGGCTCGCACTCTTCTGGAAACTTCAACGAGTGTGATAAAAGCACCAACGTCCGGACCGTACATAAATACCTGAACGCGTTCTTATTGTTTTGCTTTTTAAATGCCAATATCGAAACTTTCAACATAGAATGTTTGTACATATTCAATATATGCATATATAATCTTTATTGAATGTTGAAATATTCGTATTTAAACGTTAAATTTTCAGGTTTAGATACATGTTATTTTAGGCGTATTTTTACCTTACGTATGATATTTTTATACAAATAGGGCGAATTCGTACGCGACTGGAGATACTTGGTGACCTTTCGGTTCCGCGGTTCGCGACTGGTCCGCGGCGAAAATGAATCGGCGACGCGGGCTGCGAACGACGGATCCTGCAATTGGACGTCGGATACAGAGAGAGAGAGAGAAAGAGAGAGTGCACGGGATGCCTAAAGCGCGTGAGGCAATCGTCGCAGCCGGCGCGATAATCGATGTTGCCGCGCGACGCGGCGTTAAGCGGGCATCGAGTGGGCTGACGGACCCCCCATCGCGGGAACGAAGACGTCGACGACGACGTCGACGACGACGGCAGCGGCGACGACGTTATCCAACGGTGTCGCGCACCCTGTTTTCCTGAGAAGGGTGGTGAAGCAACGGCGATGGCGTGGGCGGGAGGGTGGCGCGGGATCCCGGGGGTTTGGGTAACCAACTCGTGAAATTCAATTACCGAGTCCGCGGGGGTGGCTCTTGCTTAGAAACGTGCGAGAGAGGGTGACCGAAAGGGGGTGGCGACGGGATGGAAGGAGCCGAACCGGGGGGGTTGAGTTGACGCGGGAGGGAGGATTTGAGTGACAGCCGAGAACGAGACCGGCCTAACTCTCTCGCCTATCTAACGTCGAATCTTTCTCTCTCTCTCTCCCTCTCTCTCTTTCTGCTCTTCCTGCCGCCTTCCTCTCACTCCGCCTCTATCCGCGCGCCGACTATCATCCCCATCCTCCTTTCACAGTTCGGGAGGAACTACCAGGGGGAGATAGCAAAATTGAAATTGTACCTACCGATACACGCGGCTCGTTCTGTTCGGCGAAATGGCTTTCAGACGGGAGTCTCTTTTCCTCTCTCTTTCTCTCTCGTGGTGAGTACGCATCGTCGTTCTTAACATGAAAATTAACGCGCTGTTCGACTTTCGCAAAAGCGCTGGTGCGCTTATAACGCCGGTTGATACGGAAATTCGATATTTCTCATCGATGCGTCGTGCACTTTTCAAGTTGATTTTTCCGCATCAACGATTCATCATTAACACCTTCGCTGTTAGGGTTTACTTCGAGAACCTTTCCCACGGACCGCCTCTTATGTTTTTTCTCGACGTAAATGTGAAACATACTTTGTTTAATGACGTGGACAGAGAAAAGAAACTTATCGCTATCACGCATAGGTGACGCTGATCTCTCGTGAGGTCGTTGATAGCGGATGTGTAAATCGTAACTTTTCCGAATTGGGCCGCTTAATGAGTCTCATTAGCTCGATCTTCGATGTAGATCTTCCGCTGCGCGAGTTCGTAACTCTATAACTCCACGGAATTACAAGATGAATGAACGGTGGTGTGAAAACATCGATCTCGCGGGACCGCACCCGGGTTAAGCGACGCACAATGACAGCGTGCTTTATTATCGTTTCTTCCAGCGTGCGCTCGCACGTGAGAGAGGGAGGGAGGGAGAAAGAGAGAGAGAGAGAGAGAGAGAGAGAGAGAGAAAAGGAGATGGCTGGGTCGCGAAACTTTTTGTCCGAACGCCGGACGCGACGCTCGCGGCACACCGCGTCGGTTTCATTCTCGGGCCGACGATCGTTCGCCGCGGTAGATGTACCGGACTGACAGACCGGAGGCTTCGCGTTCATTAGCCGGCTATTCAGTTCAACGGGCCAGCCGGCGAGGGTGGATTCTGACTCCGGTGGCTGCTGGAATGCCCGACGCGTTACTCTATCTCCTCTCGCACATAATTATACGCGCCTTCCCAGGCAGACAGGCAGGCAAGCGCGCATGCGTATCGCCGTGCTGATTAGTGCGACGTTACTCTGCTGGGTTCTTATACCCCTCGTAGGAAAACAAACGACACACACCACCAGAAAGAATCTCCAAAGAGGTTTGAAAATCGGCCACCGTTATCACCTTTGTACGTCTGGCGTCGAAAGGGTCTACATTGTTGTGGTGAACATATATTCTGTATGGTGCCTCCTTTTTCGATGTAACAGAGGACTTTTTACAATCCCTGCTCTCACTCGATACTTTCTCGCTCTTTCTCACTCTTTCTGCCTGACCATATTCGGCAAATTTCTGGTTGGAAATGTTATGATAAATAAGGGTGCGTAAACGTCGCGATTACTTCGATCTCTTCCACAGATATCCGGATAATCCGTTTCGTACGTAACTGACGGCAACTTAATTGTTTCCTTTCTAGAGCAGCTAGTTTCGGAGAACATTTTTCGAATTTTTCCTTCTCCCTCTCTCTCTCTTTCTTTCTCTCTCTCGAGAGAGGGAGCGTGTTAGTAGCAACGTGTCTGAGGGGATGATCGAGTTGCGCGAAAATATTATATAACGGATCAAGGAGCGGAGGGGGAGGAGAGGGCACGAAGACGAATAGAGGAGCGAGGAAGCGACGGCGAGAGAGTGTCGAATGGTAGCTATGCAGGAGGAACGCGAGCAAAAAGTCTCTCTTTCCACGGCGTCTCTAATAGAGGCACGTGACGATGCACTTTCCGCGACCTTTGCGCTCTCATCTTCCTTCTCGGGTCCATCGACTTCCTCCTCCGTCGCCGCCGTCACCTGCGACGTCCGCGGACACGGGCGACGGCAGGCGGCGACGAAGAACCCTTCTTCCTTCTTATATCCGCCTCCGATGATGTCTACCGAAGGCGGCGATGGCGACGAAGAAAAGCCCGCGAGACAGCGGCGAATCGAGTAAAGGCGGACTACCGCTTCTGATTACCGCTTCTTCTTCATCATCGGTGAATAATCGCCATCGCGTTTTGTACCTGTATCTGCCTCACGCTGAATTTGCGTCTGACGAATCGACACTGCTCGTTCCGCGCGCGAGGCACGTAATACTTCGTCATCGAGCCGGGGTGAGCTTTGTGAACGTTTAAACGGTGACCACCACCGCGTTCCTCGTTTGTCGCTTCGTAACTCGAAGAAAAGGACAGTCGGCGGCATTTCTTTTGTTCTTATATAGACAGGTTACAGCACTTAAAGGGATGCTCCAGTCGTTGATGGACTTGATTAGCGTCGATAACGTTCAGGCGATCCTCGAAGTATCATGTTACGTAAACACCGACACGATCACGCTATTCAGTTTGTACTTCTTATATATGTAGGCTTTACGTAAATGTGTCACTGCGGTATAGATATGAATAAGATGAATGTGCGATACTCTGCTTTATCATCGGCATCATTCTGTGGTTGTCTAACATCAGAAAAAACATGAGGTAGAACGGTTCTCACGATCGTCGTAAGGTAGAACTTGCTCTATCTGTCCATTCTATCTGTCCGTGATATTTTATCGCACACGACAACTTCGTTTTCTCTCATTTTCGTTGCTTATGATACTTCGTCCGTTGTAATCCTCTTTTTTAATCTCTTTTTTAATCTCTTTTTCTCTTTCGTGACATTTCTTTTGTATCGTTATCTTGTTTACGTTCAAACACTTCTCAGTCGGAATCATCCTCAAAATTTTTTCGAACGAAACGTCACTCCAAACAAGTGAGAATTCAGTACAACTGGTAATGAAAATAGTGCCACTCGGAATGGAGCGTCTTTTTACTTTTTACAAAAATGAAAATTCCACTTCAACCGTAGAATGCATATTTCACTCGCTTGGAGTGTTTTATTCCAAAAAGAGTAAATTCATCTAATTTATATTCTTTAACACGTAAAGCATTGCTTTATTCTTGAGATGTCATTAATGATTTTGTCTCGAAATCTCTCGGTACGAAATTAAATTATAAATTCACTCCGCGATACGGAGTGAGAGAATTCACTTTATTAAGAATGAAAAGTCACTCTACTTCGAGTTACTTGGCTGTCATTCCATTTTTTGAGTAAAGACTTCGCTCAAAAAAGTTTCAAGGGCAGTCGACAACCCGTCGATCGTACGGGATTAATTCGAGCAGATCGACTAATCGGTCTCGTTCAACGTAAGTAATTAGGAAAATTATTTCTTGTTCCAGATTCGGCAGCGCGTTTGCGGCCACGCGGCAGATGCAGTCCCGGCGGATGCAGTTCCGGCGGATGCAGTTTCGGAGGATTCGCTTCGGGAGTCGCTTTGAAGGTAAGTGCAGAGCACGGATTCGCTATATTTCTCTTCTTAACCCTTTGCTGTTTGAAAGCGGGATGTATAGTCGCTATGACGACTCGTATCGACCGCGAGGGATTAAACCGCTGCATTTGTTTGTTAAACAAAATCTCTGAGTTATAGTTTATACTTTGTGTATAGTACGTTTTAGTATATACACGAAAATCTCGTTTCAGTATATTCAACCATGTAATATGTTGCACGAATATATGTTGCGGGTATAAGTTTGCATAATAGGAAAAACGATGAAAATACGGTTGAAAGTGACTATAATTTTGGTAGCGCGATCTTGGTTATTTTTTTTCCCTCGGTACGCTAAGAAAATCGGGACATTCACGATCATTGTGATCGTTATATATATGGTCAACATTTTTTTTGGAGAGTTTCATAACGCATTTCATACCTAATAGGGAAATGTATCTCCTGAGAATAATTAAACAACATTGACAAATTCTTCTATTGGACACGGGATGCATATCGAAACTTATAAAAGATCAGTGCTGCGACCTTTTTGTGACTGACTGTATACTCGGTTACAGAATAGTTTAGACACATTTTTTCCGATGAAGTTAGGAGCGTGTCAAATGCTTACGAGCCACTATTCATGAGCCTGCGCGGTAATCCATTAATACGATACAGAAGTGACGATAGGATACAAAGTGACAGCATATAAAATATCCGAGGTCACAGGTGCAACGGAGGGTTTCAGGAAAAACTTAAGCAGCTTTTTATTATATTCTTATCTGTCAGATAAGAGTATATTAAGGGCTCAATATTTACACTATATACAGTCACTTCAGGTCTTGTAATAACCGTACGGAAAGAAAAGATTTTGCTGACGCAGCTGATCACTGTTGATGGTTTAGCTGAAAATGTTCTGCTGCTAAACCTGAAAATGTGTTGCTGTAACCAAAACTTTAGTTACTATCTAACAATAGTAACTAAAGTTTTGGTTACAGTAACACATTTTCAGCTAGGTGCTATACCTAATATATGTCTTCTGTAGCTAAACTTGTAAATATCTGATGATAATTAGTCTAGATGTTACAGATACGTAGTTAGTGTTATGGGTATCTACAAGTTTAGCTACAGTAGATATACATTAAATATGGCACCTGTACATGTAGCAACAGAAATTAAAGTTTTGGTTACAGCCACAAAAGATTTTCAGCTAAACCATGATTAATTGTGCCAAGAAAATCTTTTTTCCGTACGATTATTGCGCAGTCTCGTTAGCGGTGGCTTGCAATTTCGACAACTTGATATGCTTCTAACTTCACTTTCACTTTCACTTTCGAAAAAAACGTATCCAAGCCGTTCAACAAAGACGAGATCATCAAGTCGTATCCGTCAAAAATCGTCGCGGTGATAAGCGTCTTGGTGAGAAATTGCAATCCGACATGCAACGATTCGACGCGTCTAACAATTATTTTGCTGAGCGGAGGCTGTTTGGTTTTACATTCGTCGCGGTATCCAGTTTTCAATTTTACGCATGAAGCGTAACTCTTTCCGGAAAAAAATATAGGTCGAAAACAAAAGTTTCTGTTAGTTTATACGTCACGTTGGAAAATGAAAGTTTTTTGCTCGTTATGCCAGCCGAAGAAACAGAAATTTCAGATAATTGGAATCATGTTCGGCTCGCGTGCGCGTTCATAGATATTTTTCGCGACCGCTTCGATTTTTAGATTTTGGAATCTGAAAAGCCTTATCACACACACACACACACACACACACACACACACACACACACACACACACACACACACACACACGTATATATATTCACGCCGAATTCGACGTTAACGTTCGCGAAACTCGAATTTCGCTGCTAACTCGAAAACTACCTCGATATCTCCCAAGTTCAACCCAATTCCGAAATGAGCACGATTCGGAATGTTTCGTTAAGGGGAACACCCTGTATATATGTATATCCTTCTGGAAACGTCTCGGGTGTAGTACCACCAGGTCTGCACCACGGGGGTACCTTGAAATTGCCGTGAGAAACCGGCCGGTACCTTCGTCGCTTGCTGCAGGTACGCGCGCCACCAAGATCGCAGGGTTATCTCCGCAGGTAGGATTCAGGTAGCCGGCGCTGCGCGTACGTATGTCGCCGTGGGCGTATGTAAGTGCTGCTCCGTAAACCTGCGTCGCGGGCTCTCGCACCGGGAGCTCGTCTCGCGTACCCGTCGGACCGACCGACCATCATCGTAAGAGGAGGAATTTACAAAAGCGATCTTTCGCCATGGGATCGATCCCGCCCTCTTTTCATTCATCGCCATCGACTCAATGTAGATTTTTCCCATAGGGTAGCTTCTTTCTCGCAAGAGGGGGTGGGCACCAGGTAGAAGGACAGTCTCGCCTGCGAGAGAGAGGGTAACGACGAGGACAAGCAGGAGGAGAAGGAAGGATGCCGACAGTGCAGAACGCATCCAATTCTATCCTCCTGCTTCTTACCTTCCTCTCGCCGGAGACCGAAGTTCAACCCGTGGAGATCTTCTTTCCTTCCTCCCCTCGGTCTCGCAATTCCACGAGGAATATCTCTCTCCTATATATTCGCTCGTTCGTCCGTTCGTTCGTTTGTTCAAATGCACACGGAGGAGACAAATTTTGCTAGAACAGCAAATTGTTAATATGGTGACAGCAGAAACATTTGCTTGAACAGCAGCAAAATTTGTTCAGACAGCAGAAAGATTTGTTAAGAGTATTATTTGCTATTTGTTGGGGTATGCGGACGGCAAAATAATTTGGTTATGCCAAATTTTATTGCTGTCGCAACGACGTTTCGCTACACCACCGGCGAAATGATTTGCCGACTTAACGTCGCCTCGCACGGATGGACCGGAGAGATAAAGAAAAAGTCCTGACGCAATCTCGAAAATCTTTCCCGTCGGAAAGCAGATGCCCCGTTTCTTTGGTCACGCGGAAACTATCGATACGGGGACACGCTATCAAAGCCTTCGAGACATCGTTCGAGCTCCGTAGAATGTAGAAACGACGTGTCTGGTAATAGAGCGCGGCATTCCGCACGTATTCATCTTGATCCGAGGTCGATATGCAGGAAGAGAAGAGTGGTTTCGAGAGGGAAAGGAAAAAGGGCGAGAGGGAGGAACTTCGATGGACAGATAATGCCTGTACGCACGTAGCTCGCAGGAAGAGTAAGAGAGAGGGAGAGGGAGAGAGAAAGAGCGAGGGTCGCGGCTTCACTAGGTCGAAAGGGTTGAATGCCGACGGAACCGTTTAATTTGGCCTTTGTGGGCGCATCCTGTATTCACCGCGCGATATATCGTCGATGACGGAGCTGCGATATCGACGGAGGACGCGAGAGCGAGGAACGGGATGCACAAAAATCGGCGCGCTGCCTCGTTCATTCCGGCGGGAGCGTGTTCTGGACGCACACGGGTCGAACGTTAAATCTCTCAGTTTGTCGTGCGATGTTCTAATCGACGCTCACGCTTGAGAGAAACGAAAAACGAGACCAGACGGGACGGCACGTTAACGCCAAAACGCACGGGCCGAACAAGGCTTAGGTCGGCTTACGTCGTGTTTCCGAGGTGTCTCGAATATCGCGCGGCGGAAGTATCCTACATTCCGAGGCGTTTTTGGCGTAAGCCAACCCCGAGGATTATACAGCAGGTTCTTAGATTCTTCCTCGTCTTCTTACGTCACTTTCATCCTCTCCTCTCGGACCGCTTCGATCGCTCCGACACGCGCATACGAATTACGAGCGTTTCCACCGGCCGATCTGATTCCCGATTAATAGCTCACGAATTCCACGGTGTCCTGTATGATCGATTACGCGCGTTCCCGTTCACAAAGTTACACCATTTAGACGCAGCGTCGCGCCATTCTTTCTTCCCCGCCGGCCGTGTCATGCGAGACGCGCGAAGAATCGGGACCGAGTCCGGGCGTGACACCGGCGATGAATACACCGCGCGCGTCGGTCTCCACATAAATTATCATACTTAAAACACGTGTGTGCCCGAAAATACGTAATGGAACGCCGCGGTGCGGAGCGAATTTCCGTGCGTCGCGTCACCACCCGTCACACAATTCGGCTTTCTGGAAATAACCGATTTCGTCACCGCGAGAGAGAGAGAGATGAGGATCAAAGATCTCGCCCCCTCGGGCAAACGCGACATGTCAGTCTGAGGAGCGCGCACGCTCGCGTAAACACGCGTGGTCTGTTCCTTTCAGCTGAACTGTGGTTGCATCAGTTCCAGAAATTTACGCACACTGAAACGTGAGAAATCTCGTATGTACGCTTCGTACGCTTCAGTGTGTATTTATATTTCTTGAATCATTGCAGCCAGTTCGGCTAAAAAGAACGGATCAACGGAGACATGGTTCGATCGTCTCGGACTTGTTTTTTTTTTCTTTCCGATGTCGCCTGTTTTTCGGTGAGAGCAGAAATATTTGTCGGCTCGCGTGTTTTCGGTGATCAGCGCTGATCGGATCGCCTCGCGGTTATCGGTCACGGCGTGCAAAAAGAGGACAAGAAGGAAGACGTCGCGTCGGGAAGTGCCGCGGTTATCGGTCACGGCGTGCGAATAGAGGACAAAAACAAGGAGGAAGACGTCGCATCGGGAAGTGCCGCAGTTATCGGATACAACGTGCAAAAAGAGGACGGGAGAGAGGGGTAGTATTATTCGAAATATTCGAAGCTTCGAATCTTCGGTATAATTCGAATATCCGAATGTTCGAATTCTCACACTTCAAAACTTCATTATTCGAATATAATGTATGGAAGGTTCAGAATTTCGAAGCCTCGAATATAATGTTTACGATGAGTGAAAAGGAAGACGTCATATCGGGACGTCGTATGCCTTATTTATGAAAGTTACTTTCGAAAATGTTTCTTTTTCGAGAAAAATGTCACTATTAGCGGCTGTTTCAAAGCTTAACAAACATTTCTGACCGGTTCCTCGTACTTGGAGGCCACCGACTAAAATTTTCTTCGAAAAGGACGTTCTGGAATGTAGCAAAAAATTAGCAGCGAGTGTGTGCACACATGTGTGCGACGAATCACGACGAATACCGACACCGACAATGGTCGAAGAGTCGTGTGCGACTGTCATTAATAACGATCTCGGTGACGTGTCCGTCGAGATGCCGTCGTATCATTACGGGGCCGACCGAAAGTTTCGGAAGTTAGAGTCGGAGTTGGAGCGAGCGGAGGAGGGGAAGGAGACAGGATGGCGGCTCGTTATTCCCGTATTACAGCCTTTTCGCCGGATTTTCCAGCCGTTCCGCCGGTCGCGACGACTGACCGACTGACACAATTTTCGCGAGGGGGCAGGGCGGAGCGGTAAAAGGGAAAGGGAATTCTTTTCTTGAATAGAACTCCGTCTGTTACCGAATGCGTACCGATCTCTGCCTCACCTGTTGCGTATTGTTGCACTCTCAAGGCAGCCCGATTTGCACGGTGAATGCACTTATGGCCGCCTATCGACGCGGTATGAAAAGCGGGAGGCGCCAAGGGGCATCTATGGCGCCTCTCACCCCGTGCCATACGGTCCTGTTTCGGGAAAAGAGGGGCGCGAAAGGAGAGAGAGTCCTTTGATCGCGCCGGGCTCCATTGAAAGCCCAATAGAGATAGTCTCGTCTCGTGGAAGAATCCGCTATTATTGCGTCCTCCGCTATTGACTTTATAGAAACCGCAAAATCGACCGCGCCCCCGTTACGTCGAGATCCCCCGTTACGAAAATTAACACGCCGCATTGAATTCGCAAATAGGATCGGCGATGCTTCCTCCCTCCCCTCTCCCTTTCCCGGACATCCTCGCGCGACGCCAGCTCGTTTTAACCCCGCTAAAATCCCACGACGACGGCGGGTGTCTCTGAAGAGAGAGAGAGAGAGAGAGAGAGAGAAATATTCTCTTTTTATGAATCGCGAGGAAAGAGTTGAATAAACATGAGATGATGCGGGAACGAGCGCGATCGCGCGATATCGGCGGTCAATTAAAAAATGAATGGACTGTAATTCCTTGCGTTGTACTCGGCCGGATATCGGGAAATCGAATGCAGATTCTCGATCGTGCTCGCGCGCGCGTCTGTGTTCGCGTGTAAAATCGATCGACGCTCGATTTCGCCGGAGACTCTCTCCTCGCGGATGATAAATCCTGTCGGGCGACAATTACCTTACGTTTCACGCTTGATTTGCCGAACAACGCAAAAGGAACCCTCGAAGCGCGGAACATCGACTCTCTCGCGGCAGCAACTCGGTCCCTGCCTCGCCCTCGCCGGTTGAGTTATTGCGGATAAAGTTTTACGGGAACGCCGCGACTAGAGAGTTTCGGGGTGCGATTTCGAGAGACGGAGAGGAAGATAGAGAGAGATAGAGGTAGATAGATAGGTAGAGAGAGAGAGAGAGAGAGAGAGAGAGACCGAGATTCCCTCCCTCACGTCTGCCCACGATGAAGTTCGCGGAAATCGCAGCGTGGAATTCGACTGGAAAGAAATATTAGACGCGATTTCGCGCACACCTCGCGATTCGCGCCACCGGCGTTGCAAACAATCCCAAAATTTCGATGCGCGCGACGCTAATTTATCAACGACGCCGATCTGTCGCTAATTAATAATCGACACGTTGTCAATGCGCGTTCCCTCTCTGCCTCTCCCCCTTCTCTCTCTCTCTCTCTCTTTTTCTCTCTCTCTTCCATCGATTATTGTGCAACCGCATAAATTACGTTATGCGGCAATATGTAATTTGATACCTTGCAAAATTGCCAACCAACACCAACGTGATTCGCACTCGCGCAATATGCTTTTTCGCTTCGTCGTCGTTGTCGTTGATGTAACATCGGTGACGCGAAAGGAAAAAGAAATGGAGCACGCATGAGGACGGCACGACGCGCTGTCTGCGCCTCTTCGTTTCGATTCAGGTAGGGGTCCGCGGGTATCGCCAGGTGTTGCGTCTCGGGGTCCGGGCCGACCCAGGAAATATATAAATTATCCAGCGAGACTTCCCAAGATTCTCCCAGAGGTGAAAATTTACGGGCAAATTAATTGTAATATCGACAGCCGGCGATTTTCTCTCGACGCAACCGCCAAAAATCTTTTCTGCCCGCGTCAACCGAGCAACACCACGGCGATGTCATCCGCGTGAGTTCCGAAAGACTTAGGACAGATCTTTATCCTACACGGCTGGGGGGAAAGCGGGCGGGATACAAAATGCGAAGCAGGTATGGACTGGGGGGAAAGCGGGCGGGATACAAAAATGCGAAGCAGGTATGGAAAATCAGTAAGTCTTCTACCGGAAAGATTTGTCAGAAAAACATAAACCGGTAATTAGATGACCAACGCACGATGCAAGGGGACAGATGCAGGCGAGGAAAGAATGTTTTTCGCATTGTGCTGCGAAACTCAGATAAATTTTGAGATATAACTGAGATTTTGCGAGCTAGGAGCTGAGATTATAATCGAATGTGATTGGCCAGTTTTCTCGCCGCTTACGTTTTCGTACCATAATTCTAAGTCACTTGTGATATTTAATTGATTCCTTAATAATTATTACATTTCCTCAGTTTTTCCTGATTTACCTGCACAAGAGCGTTATGCCTTGAATTTTCCGATACCCTGTACACAGTTTAGCAACATCATAATTTTATCGTCGCGTTATCTCCCTCATCTTTCATGTAGCTGTTTGACTCCGTGTCTCTGAAACGACTCATCTTTCTTTAGGTCAATAAAATCAGCAACGATCCGACAAACATGCGAGCAACATCTGCAAGCGCTTAATATTTCAGCCTTGTCGCGATCTATATATCGTAGATTAAAATCGAGACAGTTGCGTGAGGTCGATAGGAGGGTTTATTATTGTTTCTCCTCGTAATTCACACAATTGATACACGATCGAAGTTGAGAAGACAGGTAAAGAATGGAATGAAAAATATAAACGATGTAGGCAGGACGAGGAGTAGGCAAGAGGGAAGGGTGAGGAAACATTTTTGCGGACCTCGCCGTTGTCCTTTGTTGTTCACCAAGCGATTCGTTAGGTTGTCGGTTAGACTTTAGTCTTTCGTCTCATCGCCCTTCGCCGACCGCTTCCACACTTAATAGGCTTTTCTTCCTGAAAGTTCGTCTTTCGAAAGAATTACCGCGAGCTTACGTGGGCCTCTCCTCTCTTCTGCTTCGCATCTTCCGCGTATCTCTTCTTTCTACTGTCACTCGGCCCTTCCGCCGATCCTCCGTGCAAACGCGATGACCGCGGATCGATCGAGGCCCGCTGGAAAAACAGCGAGGATCGTTCGTCCGCGAGGAATTCGTTTACTCCTGAGACGAATCGCTGTGATTAGGCTCGGTAACATGTGTACAGTCGGCTGCAAAACGTTTCCTGACACATTTTCTCCGATGAAGTTAGGAGCGCTCGAGGTTGTCACACTTTTGGCTCACCGCCGACGGGCTTGTACGATAGTCAACTGTGACGGGAGCCGAAGTGACAGCATATGGATTTTCAAAGGTCACCGCAACGGAGAATTCAAGGGAAACGTAAATATTTGGCGGACTGTTTTATCTTCAGATAATATTATAATCTCAATGGACTGTTTATGACTGTGTATTGTCACTTCTGCTTCTGTGTTGGCGAGTGATTGTCACTCAAGCCTGTGATTGGTTCCTCCTCGGGTAGCACTTCTATAACGTCGATTCCGACACGGATAGAGATCTCCGGTTGGAGCCGGGATATCGATCACGCTTGCTGGACAAAAAACCGGACGAGACAGTTCGCGTGGGAAAAAATGGGCTCACCGACGGAGTTAACGAGCCTAATCCTGTTGGCGTTACGAGTCGAGATTAGATACGAGAGAGAGAGAGAGAGCGCGCGTTGTCTCCAGACGTCCAGAGAGCGGTGTACGAGCGTAGCCCACCGTACCGGTATACCGGTGTACACACTGCCGACGACGACGGGTGGTACCCTGCGGTGTGTCCGTCCATCCCTTCGCTCGGCCGATGACGCGAGGATGGTCCTCTTGCGCGTGCACGCTTGCGAGTTCCAAAAGCGTGCCTGAAACAGCGCGCTACGCAAATAAAAGTAAAACGCTCCGCAAACAAAGGCGCCGTTACGATAACGAACCTGTCGACGTGTGGACCTCGAACTCGTCGGAAACTCGTTTCCGCTTAGGGAAGAGGGAGAAAAATCGTTAACCCGTCGCGCATCGGGCCAGCAGCACACCGCTAGCTCGCAGGCACTCGCGTTAATCTTTATTCTCTCTCTCTCTCTCTCTCTCTCTCTCTCTCTCTCTCTCTCTCTCTCTCTCTCTACTCTTTCTCTATTTCTTTTCTCCGTAAATCTCGGCCGCGCTGTTACTGCAAGGACGAGATCCGCTAGCGTTTCCCTGGGGTAAGAAAAAGAGAGAGAGAGAGAGAGAGAGAGAGAGAGAGAGAAATAACTAAGATAAGAGCGGCCGCGCGAGTAATAAGTCTCGCGATTAGCGAAAATGGTAAATTGATGAGAGCAACGCGTAATTTCTGCGAGCGTTCGATGAATTCGGATGAAATCATTCGATCTTGGTTCACCGGCGATATTCTCGCATCGTCGCTTGGTGTTGAAAGGACACACACTACAAGGGAGGAAAGCGACGCTACTTCTCGAGGTGATTTTTTTTTTTTTTTGAAACGCGGAGCAGGTGAATTTTTCCTCGGATAAATTTTTGTCACGGGATTTCCGTTCTCGTTCTCGGTGTCTCGTCTTCCCGAGACGTGGAAATTCGCTGGCGAAAATCTTATCGCCATCGATTTCGAGATCTGAGAAAAGCGAGAGGGAATATTATCCTAAAATCGAGCCGCGTCGCGAAAGATTTCCTTGGAAATCCGAGTAGGCGGCGGCAGCGGCGATCCCTCCTTCTTCCCTTTCATAATTATTTTCTCATCGAGCGATGGCCGAAAGATGTCCCTTCGAGATGGACGCTCGGGGGTCGTGAATGAGATTCCAGACTCCTCACGCTCGCCTCGCCATTCATACACCGCGCGGTCTCGTTCGAAGACGAGATCGCAGATAACGCGCGGGTGCATTTATATCCGCGTCCTTTTCGTTCCGACCTGCTTTTCCACGCGCCTCTCTCGCTGTTCCTCGCGCGACGGGATCCCCGGAGCGGACACCATGCGCGGTTTCAAGCGCAGCGTCTCGCTCTCTCGGCGTGGAAAAACCGCGTGCGTCTTACCCTCGAGCAGAATGGTCGCCCGTGATACGCGTCAGGTCGTTCATGGAAAACGCCGAGTAAATGCGATCTGTGCGAGATCGGATTCGCGTTAACAGTCGCCGCAGTTAACCCTCGCAAGGAAAGGTCAGGGATGATTCGTGACCCCAAAACAAAACGTTTATATTTATTATACATTATTATAATAATTGTTTGTGAAGTATATTTTTGTATGTTATTCCATATGATTGCCGCGCCCTTTTCTTATTTTAATCAAACGGAACGCACATTTATGTATTTAGGTCACTCACATGACCCCGTCTTTCACGTTCTGCTACTCCACTTTTCCTTGCGAGGGTCAACAGTCGCCCGACACTCTTCCATGACGACGGGAGTATACAGTCGGCGGATCAAAGGATGACACATTTATAACATCTTTTTTTCGATAAGTTTCGCAACGCATTACGTGTCCAATAGGACAAATTGTTTTCTAATCATTTCTAGGAGATACATTTTTTCCTATTTTTTCTTATGGGAAATTTTCCTACGGGTATGATATGCGTTGCGAAACTTACTGTAAAAAAAGTGTTGCAACCTTCAATCCACCGACTGTGTATATGTGTGTGTGTAAGTTAGAGAGATAAAAAAGAGAAGGAAAAGGAACAAACGGGCCGACCGCTTGACGGCCGGTGTACGAAACCGGTGCGCTTTCGTTTTTTGCGCGTTTACCGGAATCGAGGCCGGGAAATCCAGATCGTAGTCGTCGTCGTCGATTCGACGCGTTTTACGACCGCGTGCTATCTGCTTTCTGTAATTTTTCTTACGTATCGGCTTTCAATGGCCGCGTTAACGAGTTACCATTGAAGCCCGATGACACCCTTCTAGGACTAACCTTCCTACTGTCGCGGCCGATCGAACGTCTCTTTTTCCCCTTTTCTTTCCCGTTGACTCGCCTGTCTCCGCCAGAGAGAAAGAAGAGCGCGAGATCAGCGAGCATCGGCGCTTTCAGAGCGCGCGAGGCAGGTACGAGGGAGTAACGCGATACATCGAGACAGGGGATGATGTCTCGGATCTCGATTTTTTTTTCTCTCCTTCTCTTTTTCTCTCTCTCTCTTTCTTACTCGCCCGTTCTTCGCCCCTAATTCGAGAACATAAGAGACCGAACAGACGATCCCATTCGACTGTCTCTTCCGAACGACCGCGACGACGCACCGCTGCTGTTCGTAACGTTGATCGTCGAACTCTTTCTTGGGTTACTGGCAGAAAAAAAAGATTGGTAAAAAGAGAGAACGCGAAAGGGAAGAAGATGGAATTTACCATCGCGTGTTCGGGGTGTCGGAAAATACGTTGAGCTTTGCTCTTCACGGTTATGCTATCTCTCTCTCTCTCTCTGACGCGCACAAATTGTCAGAAATAAAATTGAACTCCGTCTAAGTCTGGTAGGTCTAATCTTGATTAGTTAATATTTACACTTAGTGTTATTGAGAAGCATCATGTCAATATACATGAGATGAGTCGATTCACAGAGAGATCGTTTGGAAATTGTATAGCGATAAGAACGGAGTCAGGTCGTCAAGTAAACAGGATGTTTTTCGTAAGGCTTTAGCCAAGATTGGTATTCCGATGTGTCGTGCTTCAGTCGCTGCTCTCTGTTCCGTGCAGATACCCGTCATGTCTACTTACTTATTTAGTTATTTATTACATTTTAATTACTTATTTATTTAAAACAGTGCTCGACGATACGATATTTCTGATTGCAATGTAGTAACTGGTTCTTTGATTAAATTTCGTACAATCGTACAATTAACGACACGCTAGAAATGCTTGAAAATATAGTAGACGACGGACTAAATAAGAAGGAAAGAAGAGACAAATCGATGCGCGCGAAAAACACTCGGCAAAAACACATCTTCGGGGAGACCAAAGACGCGGCGGCGCGCCGGGATTTCTCTTCCCATCGGAGGAAAATTCTCAGAAGACCGTTTGCGGGAAATGGAGGACGCGTCGAGGGGAGGGGAAGGGGGGCGGGGTGGGGAATTTATGACATTCCGATTCCCAGCATAGGCATGAATGGAACGGCCGTTCAGGTACCCCGGTCGTTATCGTAGCGAGAAACATTCAGAAACGAGTTTTGGAACATTTCGGGCAGGCTCGCCGCGTCGGCACACGCTCTCCTTGGAACCTTCGAATTGTTAACACCGTGTTTCCGGAATTGTTTTACGGTTTTATTATTCGAGACATTCGTCTGTCGTCGGTTTACTGCTTCACCGTCTATTGCTACTCCTATTTTATTACCGCGGTGCGACTACTGCTGTTGCTACTGCTATTATAGCAGTTCCTCCTTCTTCTTCCATTTCCTGTATTGATAACTGTCTCCATCGGAGGCCCCGTTGGAGCCATTCTCTTAAAGAATAATCGATACTCCACCGTATCAACAAGCCGGTCATCTGACAGTCAGAATGCGACTTAAACATCACGCTTCGCACGATGCGGCACAATGCGCGGGAGAAAACGCGACTCGATACATCGAAGATGAGGATCGAACGGCTCGGGGCCGTGAACGTGAAGCTGGTGCCGTCATTACGACGTTGCGATTACGATCGCCAGTTAATCAGTTCCGGAAAATCGGTCGACGCGTCCTTAATGGTCCCTGGAAGACTAAATGGATCTAAACAGAGACCGCAATCGAGCTTTCCAGCCTCGTCGCTGGTGCGCTCCGTGCGAGCAGAAACCGCGAGATCGTTCCGCTCACGAATAGACAGGAAGCGAGGGCTCTTTCGCCGATATTCGCCATCATCCGGCCGGCGACGTTTAATTCCATCCGCGTCTGTCATCATCTCTCGCACTGTTTTCAAGTCGCGCGTAGACACCGCGATTCAAGCTCCACCGTCTCCAAGTTGGAACTGTATTACAATTGTAAGACATTGCTACGGAGTCAAATCAGGTAGATTAACTCTGACAGTAACATGTCGGGTCTACGAAGCATACATGCGTTCTCTTTCGTTCACCCTTTCTTCCACGTTTTATGCAAGGCTCTCATACCCCACTTGTATTCCTCTATTATTCAGAAAAAAATCTCCATGTGACCATTGTTATTACCAGCCTAATTCGTTGAGATGTCTGGTTTCCTGGCGGCCATCAGTTCACGAAGGTAATAAATAAAAAGTGCTGATAAACTTAACAAACGTAAGTAATTAAAAAAGTGCAGAACGATTTGTAGAAATTCCTCGTGATACAGGCCTGAGAGACCTATGATGTTGCTTCGGCATCGAAATCGTGGGTGTTATTCTCAGAATTAAGATACGAAATTCGAGCATACACCCGACGTGCATCTCAACCCGGCTGAGCGGTGAAAAATAAAGTACGCGCACGTGGAAGACGCCGACGTACGCGAGCCGGGGCAGGCTTCTAGAGGGCGAGGAAGGGCGGAAAGAGAACGGACGAGATCGGGTAAGTAACGCCCCCGTCCCTCGACGTATCGCGTTCTTCGAGAGCAGATGTTCCCGGGGACTACCGGGACTCTGGGCGCTTTGACTGACAGTTGAATGGCTCGGAAAGGACTGCGCGGATCTCGTGCTATCCGTGCTCCATGGTTCTAAATTTCGTGTGCGAGCGTTTACGACGTATTCGCCGCCACAAAGGAGTGCCTCTCTCTCTCCTCGTCGAAATTGAAAATATCGTATCCTCCGAGAGCGAGAGGAAGAGGCCCGGAGGGAGAAAAGAGGGTGAGAGAGAAGCCGTGTTTTTTCCGTCCTAAGATAAAACGTTACACGGCCGGCGTCGACCGCAAATGTCGCAACTAACAAGCGCATCCGTGTCCTCGATGTTCCCGTCAAGTCGACATCGGGAAGCGCGCGTCGGGTCCGGCCGTAGCACACGCAGAATTCCCCCGGCTTGTCGGAACGACCTCCTTTGTCCCGCGATGCTGCCGATAAAAGCGACATAATCGAGGGGTCGATACTCCGGGTTACGACAACGCCGACGACAGATCCGGGAGTTCATTCGGATACGCGATCGCTGACAACGAGAGACGTCCGGCTGAGGAACGCGGCCGTCGAGTTGCGCTCGCGCTGGGATTCGCCTCGTGACCCCGTTTATCTTCGCGGAATCGCGATCCAGAAACATGCTAATAAGCTCGCGTCGACAGCAACGGCCGATTGTTCGGGAACTTCGAGAGGAGAGGGTCGCGTAAACTTGCCGCTACGAGAGTAAGACGACGCGTTTAACGTCGGGGATAGCTTCGGGGAAAGTCATGGACAGCGTAGACATGGGCCGACGATAGCGACCGGAAATAGCCGGCACTATCAGCCGCTTCGCCGGATAGCGCGCCGTCACCGCAGAAAGAGTTCCAATCTTCTATTCAGCACGTTCTTCCTCGCCTCTCGCTCTTCCTGTTCCCGCCGGACTATTCTCCCCCCCC